>NW_010322690.1:18472-44686 GCF_000700745.2 Antrostomus carolinensis
TTGTTAGGAATGGCAGGGGATTTTACAGACATCACAATTATTACCATTATGGTTCCTAAAATAACAGATGAATAGAGTACTGAAATGTAAAAAGTCCCTCAAAGTAAAGAGAAGCTACTGATTGTGCCATTGTTTTGACAGAAATTTCCTTATGTGGAAGAGATGTAATGCCCCTTCACCAAGATGAAATCAGGCTGCTCCCACGACTTTCAAGAAGATTTCTGTAAATCTCCCCATCAGCCCCTCTCAATGATCAGAACCAACAGGTCAAAGATAGAGCATCTGTTTTTTGAAAAATATTCTCACACTGGCCACTGGATGTTCCTGTTCTTAGTTTTCTGAGTTCATGCTATTTAGCGTACAGCATTTGCTTGGTGTCCAGATAGTGTTCTATAAGGACATTTAGGGCACTAGATGACGTACATGACTCTCTCAGGAACTGCATGCGTTTCAGCCATGAGTTTGCTATCAAAGACATTTTGTATGTGCCATATTTCCATTTGTTACTGGCACAGAGCCACAAATCTCTCCTTTGCAGTGCTCAGGTATGGTAGATCCAAAGCCATGATTCCACCGCTCTTTACTGCAGGCTGACAAAGGAAGAAAGCAAATCCACAAAGCGGGATGTTCACAAACAAATTTAAATGAATGCTTGTCAGCAAAATCCAACAGCATCTGTACTTCTCTCTGAGGTGGATTAGTGAGGCAGTTTTGCCACCCAGCTACGTGCCAAAACTAATATCCTTTAAAAGTACTCCACTAGGTCAGCACGCTTATCTGCCCGCAGGGATGACAGATGGTGTGATCTACATGGTTCTATAGCCTAAGCCTAAATGTCTTGGAGTGCATTCAAAGAGCTACAGAGGAAAGATCACTTCCATCGTCACAGACTTACAAGAGTAGATCTGTTGCAGTAGATACGTTCAGGAAATAGTCCCTAAACAAAATTCCTTTCTTCATGCTTCTGCTGATTTAGAAACCTAGTCTTATGTATGTAGTTTGTCTTATTTTGGCCAATATCGAAAACTAATTGGAGTTTGGAAATATGTTAACATTTACATTTACTCTGCAAAGTAAATCTGTTTGCTAAAAATAAAAAAAAAAATAATAAAACCATCTCAGCTAATACAGCAACCTGTTGGTGTACCTCTCTTTCTCTCCTTTTCTCTACAATTTTTGCTTAAGGACCTCTCCCATCTATATTCCTTCTCCAATGTTCTGGGATGAAGCACTTTAAGTATTTGGTTTTTATCTTTACATTTTTTACATTTTTACATTTATCTTTACATCTTTACATTCACTTTACAGTCTTGCCAGTGTCTAGACAATTTCAAAGCCACTGCAGATATAGTCCTGTCATAGTTCATACTTCTATTCTGAGTGATAATGTACTGATATCATGCTACAGTGCAATGTCAAAATACCACCCCCAGGCGACTGACTAGCTCTCCTTTCCCTGTTACAGCAGGATGCCTAGTTCAGTTACAATTCGTTTGCTATTGACATCTACCTTTAGAGAAATGAACCCTACCCTGGGACTTCCAAGTCAGCAAATGTGCTGAGTATATATAGGAAAACATAGGACAGGAAGGAATCAGGTTCAATGAGCCCAGTTGCCAAAACATGAATTACAATGTAATAGATGTCTATTTCAGAAACATATGCAGAACAACCAGATGACTCCACAACCATGTGACTCCACATGACCTGTGCTGCCATCCATCGAGACTTGGACAGGCTGGAGAGCTGGGCAGGGAAAAATTTAATGAAATATAATAAGGGCAAGTGTAGGGTGTTACATCTGGGCAGGAACAACCCCAAGTTCCAGTATAGGCTGGGGACAGACCTGTTGGAGAGCAGTGAAGGGGAAAGGGATCTGGGAGTCCTGGTGGACAGCAGGATGACCATGAGCCAGCACTGTGCCCTTGATGAAAACCACTCCTTATTCACCTTGTGAGGCTTTCAAATGTCAGTTTCATCTGCACTGTAATTCTGTTATACCAACTATGGTACTGAAAGAAGATTCTATAGTATTTTGAGACTCCTTTATTGCAACCTAGTTGGATCCATCCTCAGCAGTCTCTTCTTCTGTTTTGTCGCATGGAGTTTCATAAAAGCTGCAGATCTCCATAAGTCTCATTGTAATAACATGTTGCAGGTAATTGTTGGTTTCTTGGAATGCATTTGCCTCTACTTCAAGCCATAATTAAAGGAATCACATAAGCTTTGGAACAGCCCTTGGAAATCTGAAAATAGGAGTTGAATTTACAAATGTTAGGGTGGAATAGGAAATGGGTGAGCCAAAATCAGCACACTACCATGCTCATTTGCAATACTCTGAACAAGGCATCCCTTTTGTTTTGGCCACCAAGCCTTATCCAAGGCATCTTGAATATATATTGTGTAGTGAGAACAACATCAGGTCCTCTCTGAAAAAAGCAGGCTACATTTATTATTGAGACAGGAACATATTGCTTGAAACTAAATGAGAGGCTACCTTCAAAGAGAGAATATTGCCATAGGGAAAACAAATTATTAGAGACAAGGCCTCTTTTTATACCTATTCATCAGTGTTGCTCATTGACTAGGTGTTGAAGTCCACATTTAAAACCGGAATTTGTGGGCTGTGTTGTTTTAAATAAATGGACACCTTCAGGGCTGTAAGTGGATTATGTGAAAGGATAAGGTTTCTGTTGTGCTTTCTCTATCTATGCCTCCTTTATGTTAAGTGGCTGATTTTTGGACAGAAAAGTCTCAAAACTTTGTTAACAGACCCTTGGGTAAACCCAGGTTATAGTTTACCAGGTGTACTTATTTTTATCTAACTGTTCCTGTAGCTTTGACAGCAATGCTTACTCCAGGATATAAGCCTGATATGATCAGTAAGATCAGTCTGAGCAAAGATTCTTTGGAGATTGCTTACATTAATTACACTGAAATAAGTTTCTGTCCCACTAGACACTCAGTTACCAACATGATCTCAGAAGTAAACTCCACAAGCTTCTCTAACGGAAAAAAAAAATAGATCTTTTTTCTCTTTCTCCAAAGTTCTTAAAATATGCTCTACGAATATTTCCCCCTTACCAAGTGCGGGGTTATATTCAATTCAGAGAAAATGTTGGCAACAATCAGTTTTACAGGAAGGTCTCTACAAATCTGAGAAGCTTCAGTATGAGATTAGGTGTCATGATAAGGTAGGCCCAGAAAGACAGGTGATGCAAACAGCCTGCATTGTATTAATTTGGCTCTTTTGTTTGTTTGTTTTAGTGTCAACATGAATTTTTTTGGAATTCTCAACAAATAAAAGCATAATCTTCTTAATGAAGAATGAAGCACTTACCTTGATTTTGATTTACAAATAACTCATGTTTTCTCTCTCTTGTGTCTTTCACCTCTTTCTCACTGCTTACTAGCCCATTTCTTCTTTCCTGCTGCTCTCTTTCATTTATATAGTTGGAGGAGACTTTTCCATTTTTTTTAGGGTTTAACTCATTTTCCCTTTCCCCTCCCATTCCACTGCACTCAGGACTGTGAAGTCATCTTTGAGCTTCAAATTAGAAGCCCTGTGACATAATGATTTCTCCAGATCTCTCACTTGCAGTTTTAAACAAAGTCCCCTATCTTGAAGAGTCTTCAGAAATCTCTTGGGGTTTTTTGTTTGGTTTTTTTTTTTCCTTAGTTAATTCAGTATATGGAAGCCCAAGTACTCATTTTTGTCCATTCCACTTCCCTTCACCTTCTTTACAGGATACATGTTGCTTTTTGCCTAACTTCTGTATAATTATTTTTCATTTTGATTATCCACACAGTCTCTTACCAGTATCTAGGATGAAATACCTGCTCTTGTGCATCAAGCATCTTCTCTCATACTATAAGAATCTCTCCCAACATCTTTCTGTAAAAATATTTTTGCTCAGAAATTTAGGGGGTTCTTTGTAATAACAGCACGGACAGAAAAAGAAAATTTCTATCACTTCGTCTGAACATCTTGATTTTCTTTTCCCTTATTTCCTTATTTCCTGTACCATGTGACAGGGGGTAACATTAGTGCCTGACCACTGGCTGGTTCACAGATCTGCCATTTCCTTCTGAAAAAGGATGATTGAACAAAGAAAAACAAGAATCTAGGGCACTGAATTCCAACATCTAAGTCTTTGTTTTGACCCGGAGGAAGAATTTGGGTCTGTGTATCCCACATCACAGCTAAATATCCAACTCCACAGAATTATTTTGGAGTGTATACCTATTCTGGTAGCATCTTCTTCCCTTTCTCCTTCCCACTTTTGCCCTGCACATTTTGAAGGGTAATTTCCAGCGTTCTTCAGTAACATCGAAAGAGGGAAATAATAACTTGTTAAATGTCCTTGTTTGACAGACCTGAAGACTGAAAACCCTCTGATTTTTCAGGGCTGCAAAAGTAGTCCCCACACCCACTATGCTTCATTCCTGACATGAAAATCTCACCTCTGGAAAAAAGTGGGTAACCTGGGTAATTAATCTCTGAAATGGTGACAGGACTGCTTGTTCTATTGGCAAATGGCCATTGTTGCTTGTGATTTTTATGTCTGTCCTTGAGGAATTGGATAACTCTGCTCAAATGTAGGAATCTGTAATCACTTGCTTATATGATTACCAATACAAGGTCGGGATGATATCATCAAGGTAATTCACATGAAGCTGTTTACAAGGTGTTTTTAATTTAGTCAGAACATATTCAATTCCTTTAGGAAAGGTCAAAGCATGAAGAATGGGAGAATAAATTAGAATTATGCTAATAAGCTTCCCGGAACTATCATTTACATTGATTACATGTTTGCTCGGCCTCCTTTTCATGTGCTGACAAAAATACATGCATTTCACAGGGAATTTCAACTCTATAGGTAACAACAGAGATGTTATGTGAGAAGAAGGACTGAAAAAGAAAGCTGGAATAAAAAAAACCACGCTATAGTTACAAAGCAGCAAAATGGGAAAGGTTTATGGTTCTCTCCTAACATTCAGAAACTCTGACGTTTCTACACCCACCTCAGGCTGCAGTTTTCTTATTTCAATGTCTGGAAAACCGAGCATTTTCATCCATTATATTCAAGTGCTGATAATAACTGCTGCTTTTGGAGATTTCACCAAACTGAAAACAGATACTCCTAATCATTCTTTGGAAAACTACTCAGAATAATGATCATTAATGCCTGTTTACATGTGTTTCTCCTTGTTTTGCACCTTCATGAAGCCTCTGGGCTCCACTATTTATGGTCCCCACTTTCAGCCACAAAAAGATCTTTTCTTGCATCCCTGCTTTGCTGCAAATCTGACTACAGGTAATTTATCTGAAATAGAACTTAAGCACCCAAAATGGTGTCTGTGTTCATAGATTAACCTCATCTCTGCCTGAGGGGTTAATGCTTCATGGTCTACGAGGAGTCCAATACTTTGCCATGTAGAAAGACATCTGGAGTCAGTCCCATGTGGTCAGCATTAATAAGTTTCTTCTCCATGTTTTCAGATTTTTCCCACTGTTGTACCTTTCACATCTCTTCCTATTTGGGTTCTTTCACTTGTTTTGTGCTCTTTGTTAACAAATTAAGAGAAATGTAAAAGAAACAGGATCTGATAAACCCTTTTCTCAGTACTGTTGCAGGCTGTGTTTATTTTTCTGCTGCATCTGCACCTGGCCTCAAGCAAAATCTCTTCAGGCCCAGATGGTCAATTTTTAATGGTGTTCACAGCAGGAAACAACAGTTTAACAGCTGACCCATTGGTCCCATCACCTTTTCTGGATAAAACTGAGAACTGCCAAATAGAAAACAGGGAAGGAAAATGAGACAATACCATAAGCAGCCTCTAAGTTCAGATAAGAAAATAAGTTGGTGGTTGTTAAATGAAGAGCATTGAGTGAGATACACATTATATATTAATATATATGGAGATCTCAAGGCCAAAATAATACATAGGCTAATTCCTGTCAGCAGCACTATAGTGACTTGTATTAAGGCAGTAAGAGGCAGAAAATCTATTTTTTGCTCTAACAGAAATGAAAGGAAAAATCCACTTATATGATTTTCCTACAATCCTTGAGGAGACACAAGGTGAAAAGTAGGTGCAAGGAGCCATTGAAAACAGTCTTTTGTGCTCAGGCAACCCTCACAGCTAACCTCTGTGTGCTCATGTGAGTTGCTGTAGGCACAGGGCAAGGCACAGGCTGTGGGCTTGGCTGGTGGCTATAGCCACCTTCCCTTCATCACTCTCTAGGGCTCCTGCCAGGTGAAACAGCAGAAATGCGACACCTGCATATCATCTCCTTGACTCTGTTTTCTATTTATGATTAAAATTCTGCAAACATTTCAAAGAGTATATGCTTTAGGTGTATAGAGCTGTCATAGCTGTAATACTTATATTTTCACTTGTGCAACACTTCATTTCTCACCCAAGCGTTAATTAAGGAATCCTCACAGTATCTTTGTGCTTAGCTAAATGCTTTCCTGACCACAGCCACTTGCAGAATGGGGTACTGAATGCCTGGCCAAGTCCAGAAAGCACTACGGTGGCAGAACACAGCCATTACTGACACCAGTCAATGTATTGGTCATTCCAGTTTTGCACCAGTTTTCATCTCTAAGTCTCAAGAGCACTGAAAACAGTGCACAAATATCACCTCTCTTTTTAAAAACAAATAAAATGGAGCACCATAGGCTTACAAGTATAGCAGCCCCAACAGTGGAATGCAGTACAAATGGTGTATGAAAATACAAAGTGAGAGACCACTTCACGGTCTTTGCAGGTGCCAGGAACAGTGTCTATTAATTCAGTAAATGTTGTCTTGCTTGTGGTGATGAAATGTGATCAATGGTTGTTTCTGTGTTATGCCATTTATCTTTAAAATCGGTTGAGAAAAGTAGGTTCTCATATTTTTGACTGGAGCTGATTCTGACTTTGCAGTAGGTTAGATTTCCTGCTACAGATGGTTAAAGATGGAATGAAAAAGATTTTGACTTCAGCAGAATAATAAAGGATGAAGTTTTCAGATCTGCATCACCAGATATGCTAAGCAGAAGGACGTCCTATGAGGGGTTTGGAGGCAGTAAGGAAAGGAGGACCCTGGCATTATTTAGCTGGCTATGATCACTGCATTCATGGAATAAATTGGCAGGAACTATGGGGAGGAGACTGTAATAGCCTGGCCCACAGTACTGATAGCTGCAGGAGGAAAATGGCTACCTACAGACAAATGGATTTGTCAGTGTAAAAAGTTGAAAAAAGATAATTCATTCATAATCTGATTCTCCTCATCCTCTACAGGGATTTGGTTTTAATGCCAAATTATAGCACTGTATTTTACAATGTTTGAACTGGTATTTTTTAAGGTAAGAAAGAAGATAGAATTTTCCAGTGACTGCTATGGGGAAAAAAAAAAAAAAAAAAAGGCAGAGCAAAAGTAAAGCTATTTGAACTCTCTCAAATAGTGCAGGGAACTGTATTGGGAGGTATTACAGAAGAGATTATTGGAATTGCCTTCGGGAGGGAAATGGGGAGAGAATTTTTTTGCTTGCATATTCATAAGACTTATAAAGTTGGATTTTTTTGATTGGTTTTAAAGTTGTGTTTGATTGGCTTAGAAACTGTAAAGGGGAAAAAGAAAAAAAAAGGAGAAATTCCATCCTGCTTTAATCACTGCCCATTCCAAGCTTTCCTAATGACTTCCAGATGCGTTCTTTTTATGCTATTGTTTTGGCACAGTTTCCAGACAACTTTTGGGTCTGTTAACATTTTTTTTTTTGTAAGAAAAAAAAAAAAGAAAAAACCTTACTCTGCCCTCTTCTTTCTTCTAACAGAAAACAGATTTCACTCTGGTTATATAAATGTGTGATGCCACAGAGAAATAAAATGTCTGTTGCTGCCTCTCTTCAATCTGCAGGAAAACTTCTGATATAAAGTAAAGGAAAAATATTCACTTAAATTCCTTGTAGGTAAATAGTTGAAAGCATATTCCCTAGAATTTCTTGATATTTATGTAAAATACCATAAAGTTCAATATAAACAAAAGAGCATTTACTCTACAAACCTAAAACTCCCCACCAAAAAATAATTTTAATGCTGCTCTCTGTGTCACTGGACTGTTGAGTTATCTAAAGGAAATCATCTTGCCTCTTAATGCCTCAGTTTCCCCCTGTGTGAAATGGAGACAATGGTGCTCAGCCACAGTATAAAAACTTTTATGACCATCAGTTGAAAAGCACTTTGCAAGGTAGGGTCAAAAGAGCTTCTAACATGCATAGGGGATGACAGAAGAACTGTGACGTGTTTGCTAAGCTGGCGAGCAAAACAAACATCTCCTCTGGAATGGTGCATTTGATGCCCATGGAAGGCTGCCATGCATTGTATAGTCATAATATTTGTAAGATACTCTATTCCCTTTTGAAAAAAAATAACATATTAGCGCTAAGAACTACTGCCTTTGAAAACCAGCAAACCACTGAGATCTGCCTTCTCCTTAGGCACCTTAGCAGCCCTACCTTTTCAGAGGATAAAAGGCCAGACCCATTCAGGCTGCATTTATTCTATATCTTTGGGGGGAATCCCATCATTCCTCTACCTAGCCATTCTTTCTTCCCCTATCATTGATATCCGCATGAAAATGTCCACCTTCCTGTTTCCTGTGCCTTCCAGCCCTCCCACCCATGAGAAGGGGAAAGGGGATGTTGTTACACCCTGTGAAGAAGATGCCCTTCTGTAAGTCCTGGACTACCTCAGAGGTTTCAGGTACAGGTACCTTCTGCAGCAGCAGTTTATTGGCCAAAAATCCCATGGAGTTCTTGATGACATCAGCAGAGATGCTGAACTACTTTTGGTTTAAATACATGGAGCTTTTACCTCTTTGCTTTGTTCATTGCTTCACCCCAGCCCAGCCTGTGCCCCACATCTATTCCTTCATATTGCTGCCAGAAAAAAATTTGGTATGGGTGACAAGCTGATACTACCAAGCACCAGGAAGAACCATGCCTAGGCAACTTACCACACAGATGAAATGACTGCTTCACAGTCTTTCACCTATGGTGGTTTTTTTACCATCATGCCATGGGCTATAAAGTACAATTGGTGTGGGCAGATGAGAGAGAGGATACAAGGGTGTCTGGGATAGCTTTGAGGGACTGGACAGGCTGGGGTAAGCCCCATTTGGTTGGTGTCACAAAGAGTACTTGGAGATGAGATTCTGGTGTTTACAAACTGCTCATCAGCATTTGGGTTCCCCTAGCCTTGAGATATCTATATGAGCCATTCATGGTATGGAGACTACTGCATTTAAGCTAGTCACCTGGACTCCAAAAAAGACCCAAAAAAGAAGGAAATGCAAATTATGGCTATGGAAGATACTTTCTTGCTATTAGAATGATGATATTTCTGGCCATTAAAATAAACAGGTTTTCTGATTTTACTCATAGCTCTATATCCTAGTATTCCAGGTAGACAGTTGCCTTGCCAAGAAAGAGAGATAAGTGTGATCTGGTAGTGCAGATGCAAGAACAGACAGGCCTTGCTGAAAGTTTCTAAGGCAGTCAGCTCCCCTTTGCTTTCTTAGGCCAACGGGAAGATTTAAACTAAGAAGGCATCAGGCTTCACCTGCAGATATGTACAGATGTGTAGGTATGCTGGAGGAAAGCATCATCACAGATAACTAATGACAAGTATGACACTGTTGTTCTCCATTACTCCTTGCTTGGAGTGGAAACGTAGATTTCACTTTGTCCAGAAAAGACATATACTTACCCTAAAACTAATTTCTTTCTGTTTCAGAGACACTTCAGTAGTAGTAAACTAAATAAAGTTCAAAACAGAGATTATTGCTATAAATACACTTATGAAATAAATAAAGGAAGCATAGAATACTGCATACCATATAGACTGGGGCTTTGTTTGTTTGTTTTATTCTTTTAGATCTGACTATCAAAAGTGTTATGGAAAAAAGACTACAAAAATCAAAGCCCACTCATGGTTGTTGCTGCTGTCTCACAGACCGGCCACTTTTGCTGCCAGTCCTCTAGCCCAGATACAGATCAGCTCTCTGAGCACCAGGAACTTTTTGAGAATCAGACCAATGATTTTGTGCAAATGTACAGTTGATCCTGATAAGTTGAGAGCAGTAGAAATGCTTTTGAAAGCTGTCTTGAGAAGACTTTCACAGTGTTGGGCAGAATGAGACTGAACTAAGAAACTCCGTAACTTGATTTTTAGTTAAAATTAGAAACTTATCATGAAAAAGTTTGATCTGGCTGGTATGAAGTCTGAGAAAGAACCTACTTCTCTAGTGTGTTCATCCATTTTCACTATTCAGAACACTGACCAAGTGCAAGCTGAAGGCAAATAACTCTCAGCAGGATAATAAAATCAATTATAAGGAAAGCAATTTTGATTTAGTTCTTCTGCTTGGTCATTTAATGAGTTTATACTAGATATATGAGATCTATGACAGTTCTTTATTAAATAAAACCTTTACTAATAAAAGCAACATTAAAATCACTTCGATTTTGCTGCCATAAGAGTATCTAACATGGTACAGAAAACTACAAAATCTGTAAGAAAAAAAGAACATTTCCTTCCTTTGCGACTGCTAGAACTGATCTGAATTTAAAAGGAAATCTAGGTGATAAGCAAAGATCTCTCCTAAGGGAGTGGTTTAAAAACCCTTGAACCCCAGCAGAAAATACTTTTTCTCATAGTTAAATCATTCAGCTTAGAATCTATATTTTATTGCCTCTTAAAATACCTCAACATCTACACGGTGAAAATGTTCTCTTTGCCCTTATTAGAAATATCAAAGAGGGTGCACCTGCAGATTCATAATGAAGACACAGTACCTGTATCACTATTAGTATGCCAGACATGCCTGGAAGTATTCTGGGCACAGAGGTGAGCTGTCAGGTAGGGACGCACATCCAGGCCAGCAAACTTTTTTTTCACCACTGTGCTGCATACAAAGATGATTCAAAGGCTGATCCCTGGAATAGGCACAGTACCACAAAATTGTTTATCAGACTACAAACTGGCATGGGCCAAAAGCAGCCCAGGGACCATTCTGACAATATAGATCATTTATATGCACATATATCATATATGTGCCCAGGAGGGCCCTCAGGCATTGCTTAATTTACTACTGTAGCCATAGCCAGCTTGGCCTAGACATAAAGGGGGATGTAGGAATTTTGTTCACATTCAATGCAAAACTTGGCAGAAAAGTTTCAGACAGCTTTGAAGCAAAATCAGAAATTTCATGTCAGAAAATTCATACCATATCTTTTGATGTGCAAAAATAACAAATCATTTTGGACAGGTGGTTATGAGATTCAGTATTCTTTGCCAGATTTTTTTAGTCCTTGATCACCAACACTGATAGTGTCAGGAAGAGTTCCCAGATTTTGTCAAGGTTTTGCAAAGCTGGGGTCTTTGGGCAGACACTGAAGTTAGTCTTCTAACAGCAAGCCCATTTTAAAATCTAAGAAACTGAGTCTATTAAATCTAATAGAAATGTAGGGCTGAGATGTCAAGTTGGTAAATCAGCTTAATCTACTTCTTTGCTTCTAAACAATGGTAAATATTTCTAGACAAATTCTGACACATATTTGATATACTTTTAAAACTTCTAAGGAAATTATTTCTGTCACCTGTCTCAAAAATGTCAGTAGGTAAATAGCATTACTAGAAAGTTTTTCTCTCATTGCTAATCCAAGTCTTTTTGCATATAAAGAATAAGGAGTTGCTTGTTCTGCCCCAAATGAAGTGTAAGCAACCTTTCATATGTTGGTAAATACAGATGATATGTCCATTCAATCTTCATTTCCTCAAATCTTATTTGTTAAACCTCTCATCTACCTTTTTGAATGACTGCTTGCTCACCTTCTTGCTCTCTCTCTATTTTGGTCTCTCCAATTTATCCCTCATCCATCCCAAGAATAAAAAAGCTGAGACTTCATCACCGTTGAAAAATGTAATGTCACTACTTGCATATAATGTTCTTATTAACACGCTTCCAACTGTCAGAGACAATGCTTCAAAGAGGCTATACCATTGCTCACACTCAGGTTAGCCTTCTCCGTGTTCCCCAGATCCTTCTCTGGAGTGTTATTACCCACCTAATAAGTATTCATTGTATATTTATGCACCTATTTATTTTCCTTCTTATATTTATTTTACTTGTGCTTGTTTTTATTGAACTCCACCGTGCTACTTTGCTCCCTTTCTCCAATTTGTCAAGATTATTCTGAATCCTAATCCTAAAGTCTTTCACCCTCTGCCCCCACTGTGGTGTCACACTGAAATGTTTTAGTGTGCTGTTTACATAAGCCCTGAGAATACTGGGTGGAGCAGAACTCACATATAGCTCTTTAGACAATAACAAAATGCCCCGAATCCAATATTTATAATGAAAAATGTTCGATGGGACATCAGATTTTTTAGATTTTCTGAAGCTGTCCCTCTGCAAGACTTTTTATCTTAATCTAAAGATTATTAATTTCTAAAATTTCTCTCCAAGTGATGTGTTTCTTCATTCATTATATGAATTCTTCCTTCAGTGATTTCTCATGAACAAGTGTTTCCCCCTCCCTAAAGCCATAAGAATTAAGTGCAGTGATGTAATGTAGACTAGAGCTGTAATGTAGATGAGAGCTTCTGATAACGCAGCAGAAAAGAGGGAATGCCCCCAATGGGTTAGTCATGAGGGAGACTAATTTATTTCATCCCCTATCTTTTC
Source organism: Antrostomus carolinensis (assembly GCF_000700745.2). Taxonomy (NCBI): domain Eukaryota; kingdom Metazoa; phylum Chordata; class Aves; order Caprimulgiformes; family Caprimulgidae; genus Antrostomus; species Antrostomus carolinensis. The sequence goes on from NW_010322690.1 coordinate 31,215, forward strand.
CAGATGTTCTTGCAAAATTCTTTACATCTTAGCTCCCCATTCATCTTGCCTTTTTTTGTGAAAGGCCTAATGAGATATCTCATCGCAGAGATAAAAAAAGTAACAGCCCCAGGCACCGAATTACCTTTTCACTGTAGCTGACCTGATACAGTGTTTGCAACTCTGCCTTTTCAAGCAGGAAGTTGAATTACCTGACTTCCAAAGATCCCAATCAGCAAACATTTCCATGATTCTGTGAAGTGGGTACTCGCTACTGATGAAAAGATTTTTTCAAAATTTTTCATGCAAATTTTTTTTCTTTTTTAAATCAAGGTCATTCAAATCACAAAATTTCCCTGAGGAGTAATCAGTTTTAATGTAACGACCGTTATTTGTAAACCTTTTTTAGTAATGTTTTTACTTAAGAATTAAACAAAATTGTTGTTTATCATTCCCCTCCATGCACCATACTAAATACTGAAGGTTTTTAATAAAAATGGGGAGTTTAGGGGGGAAAAAAAAGGTTTTTAATAAAAACCTTTTAGTTTTAGTAAAAAAACCTTTCTTTTACTTGTAAGTAAAAAAGGGGGTTTTAGTGAAAATGCTGATCACTAAAACTATCAAAAAACCATTAAAAAGCAGTATGAAAAACTTTTCAAGAAATGTAAAATGGGTATTTACCAAACTTTGAAAAAGCAGAAAAATCTTCACCATTCTTGAATTTTTATTTTACAAAATAATTTTCTCATTTTTCATTGGTGATCTCATAGTTTCTAAAGTACCATTAATTTAAAACATTTGTATTAATAAGTACTAAAGATTCCTCATCAGTTTGCATGATCCTGAGCTCTGGTGCATCTCCTCCGCAAGATCCAGGGGGCAGTTTAACAAAAGCTATTCCCAGATTTTGCCCAGGCTTTGTGCTTTGCCTGAATATAGTCTGTAATTTGTATCTTCCTGACACGTCATGAAGTGAAACGAGCCAGCTTCTCCCAGCACAGTTTCTCTGTAAGATTCTTTTTATCTTACTCTGCACAGACTGTTCAAAGCCCTGCCTCCATCCTGCATGTGTTTTCCAGATTTTTTTTCCACTCTTCTTGCACAGCTATGTGAATCAGCCCAGATAAAGCTAAGAAACCAACACCACATACAGGGTTTATGTTGTGGCAAGGAGCAGGGAAACTTTTAGGCAAATGGGGAGAGCAGGAAAGTTTAGACATTTGCCATTCATTAAAACTGCTCTTCCTAGTGCTGCTGAGGAGGTTACAGCTCATGCGCTGTGTGTTTTCCTAAAAGTACCTCTATGCTCAGCTGCAAATTGCTAGTGATTTACTTTGTTAGCTCAGTGACCAACTATATGGTATTCAAGGCATAGAACTAAGAAGTGTCCTCTAGCTTCATGCTACTACTTTGTGATTTTTCAGAAATATTGTTACTACCCTAGCATTGTTTTTGACAATCAAGTACCTTTGTATTTACGAACAGAAAGCTTCAGAGGTGATTAGAACAACTTAATTCTAATCAAAATAGTAAAGTACTAGGCATGGAGTACAGATGCAAAATGCCCTTTTCTATGGTGAAAAGGAAAATGTTAACTTCCTTGGTGTTCCAAACAAACCCGTGGGAAACAGAAATGCATTTGGAACGAATGTTGGCAAAATGCACGTTTATGGGTTAAAGATGCAAACGCTTTAATGGAGTGCAAGAAAATTTGCAGGTCAAAAAGCAAAGGATTCCCTTCCCCCCTGCTCTACTTGAATATTTCTTCCAGGGATTTGAGAACTGCAGGATGACGTGGAAGGGGGTAATAAAACCCTCCAAGGCTCGGGGTGTTCCACACTCTGGCCTCACTCACAGCAGCTCTAGATACTTAAAATTAAAAGTCTCAGGGAGTAAGTGAGTCATCTTGCCTCCCAGCTTCTTCCCCTTCAGAAAGGGCAGGCAAAAGAGGCTGAAGATGTCCCCTGCAAATGTCTTGATCTTGTAAGCTTTAGTCAGATTATAAAAGTAATTTCTTTTATGTTCCTGAGGAACTGCAACAAAACAAACAAAACTCAGATCCAGACATATAGCAATTCTTAGTCTCAGTGTGTTAGGCTGTTCCACTACCAAACTTTTTATGTGGGGAAAAGGAAAAAGAAAAAAAAAGAAAAAAAGAAAGAAGAAAAGTATTTGCTTTTGTTCCAGATTCCTCACTTTTTCCCTTTTTTTTGTGTGTGTGTGTGTGTTGTGTGGCTCTTAATTTGGAATTGTTGACTCTCTTCTTGTCCTGAGGGTCACAGGGGACGTACAGCATTCATACCATATAATTGGGAAGAGGTTCAGGAAGCTGCCACGTCTGTAGGGCTACAGCACACAAAAGGAGGCGGAGGTAACAGGAATACCTTCTACTTGACAAACTTGGAAATTCTGGTGCCACATCAGCAGGAGCATAACCCAGCACAGTGCTCTCCAGTCACTGCAGAAGTGAAACATGCACCACAGAAGTAATTCAAGGCACAAAGCTCTTCCCAAATGCCTGCTAATTTCTACCCTTCTGCCCCTCACATCTCAGACAGACTTGATAGATGATATTACACACTTCAAGGCTCACTGTTTAAAACAAAATGCCTAATTCCATTTAGGAAACTGGGAACTTACTACCTCTGTATTCAAAAGCCTCACAGTCTGCTTTGTGAGTTAGGGAAGAACTGAGGCACACAGAGACAGAGGGTACATTTGCACCATGTAGTACAATTCCACATACAAATACCTGAGCTAACTCGGGAGTCAAAGCCTAAGAGACACAGCCACCCAACTTTGCTCCTACCCTAATGTGGAGCAACCCTCAAGTTCTCATGGCTTCTGGTATTAGAATTAATTCAGGCATATCTGGATGATGTTGCAACTCCCATGTAGACATAAATGTCATTCTTAGCTAGCTTTGGTACCACTCTGCTCACATTCTGAATACCCGCCATTTATGAAAACCTGAGCTTTTTTTATCTAGAGGCTTGGAGAGGGACTTTGAGTCATGTGTCTGAGACACCTTACCTGGGTTTGGGCCCATTGGGTAGTATTTTCATGGAGTGTGTCAAAATCCCTTTGTTTATAAACACTTATGTGAATTTGGAATTCTATGAATGATGAAGAGCTGATCCAGCAACAATTAATCATTTCATTAGCAAGGCCAAACAGTGACTACCTACAGGGATACTCTTCCTGTAGGGATAACACTACAAACACCGCACCCAACTTACTTGCTCAGTCCCTAATAGTAGTAAAGTACTAATCAGAGAAAACCTTTTCTTCATGTACCTTTTAACACCCATTTAACTGTATAGCTGGAGTTAAACTGGTGCAGTGCTGTAATGTAGGGTAACTATAATTTGGTAAACATCCGTGATTTAGATTATTTGGTACATAGTTAAAGCCTTACAATATTTTCTTTTAATACACCCTGTGTTTTGGTGCACAGTTTGGTCAAATGCTAACCATTAGGACTGCTATTAGGACAGAAATGTGCTTGCCCCAGAAGCCTTTCTAGAAGAGTTTAGTTAATGTTGTTCAATTGTTTCCTAGAGCCCAGCATGTCAGTCCTGAGCTCTCATGCAGCTTTTTGCTGCAGGTGCTCTCAGAAAATAAAAGAGTGAGTGTTCACTCAACCATGGCTCTATCAACCACATGGGCCTAAGGACAGAAGAACCTGCTGAAGATCCTGTTGTAAAAGCCATCCTCTGGAGTACCAGAGCTGGATCATATGCTGACTATTAAGAAGTATCAAGTATCCATACTTGATGTGAGATGTCAAAATATGCAGAAAATAACAGGGACAGACAGAGACTTGAAAGTAATCATAAAAAGCTTATGTTGGGAGAAATAAGGAAAGACAAATACCAGAAATCAGAGAAGAATGAAAGGGATAAGCGAGTTTTTCACAGAATTCATGTTTTATGTAGGCAGAAGCATGTTGATATGGATGTTTAAATGTGAACATTAAAGTATCCAAGTAATATTTTTCAAATATTTTTAAAAGTTCAAAGACAATGTGGTGGTTTCACTGAGCTAGCCCTCTGCCAACACAGCTGTTTACCCACTTCCCCCACACCCCCAGGGGATAGGGGAGAGGACTCAGGGGCAAGGGTAAGTAGACTCATAGGTTGAGATAAGAACAATTTAATAATAGAAATAAAAGAAAACTTAAAATAATACTAATATTAAAATAATAATAATAACAGTAACAAAATATGCAAATGAGTGACACCCAGTGCAACTGCTCATCACCTGCCAACCAAAGCCCAGCCCCTTCCCAGATAACGATCCCGGAGGAGCGACAATCCTGAACTGAAACCGCAATCCTGGAAGAGCGAGAGCCCGAGCGAGAGCCAGAGAGAGCTGAAAGAGGAAGAGCCCCTCACTAATATACTGGACATGACGTGATATGATATGGAATATCCCATTGGCATATCCAAATGCCAGTTTAGCTTATTAATTTAAATATTCCTCACCCTTTTAGATCTTGTGCTTGTGGACTAACAGAACACAAAGTCCTTCACTTCCAGTGACACAAATGTAAACACTGGTGTGTTATCAGTGTCTCTCTCATAACAAGTCCCAGGCTGAAAGCAAAACACAGCACTATTCTAGGTACCAAAAAAGAAAACCAGCTCTGTCCCAGCTAAAAACCAGGACAGACAACCATACAGATGAGTGTCAGATCATAGAGAAAATAAATGCAATTATGGACTTTCCTCAGCTGATGACTGATGTTCAGTCATCTCTTTTGCACATCCTCAGTGCTCTATTGAATCACTTTAACATAAGCTCCTGGTGTGAGGAACAGAGGCATTATCCCACTTCCCAGAATGGAGAGAATGGGAGAGTTTACACATTACTTACTACATAAATTCAGTGATTGTGTGAAATCTGAAATTAAATGTGTGCACAAGGCCCTCTGATGTCTAATCACTCTGTACAGATATCCTGTGTAAGAGCTGAACACTGATATGAACTTAACACTTGCACCTCTAACATCTATTTTATGGCAAAAATCAAAGTGCCATGAAATGACTGAAGTGTCATGGCAGGATAGCAGCTATTTGCAATCCAACTCTGTTACATTAATACCCCCCACTCTGAAAGAGTTGGACTTAGATGCCAGGCTGGAGGAAGTATTTATTTTTCTGAAACAACATCTGGCTCTTTAATGGACTCCACAGGTGGCTATGTTGGTGGTTTCTAGTCTCTTATGTGGTTAGAGCTCTGTGTGGATAGCTTAAAAAGCCCATCATGTCAATGACTGGTTCATTCAGCCTGAACTATTTTCGTTGGACTTAGTGATACTGTGGGATCTGTATAACCTCACTAGAGCCTCTCCTGAAGTAGGTGCTTAAAAGCATCTACAGTTCAGACCGGAAAAAGGGTTAGTATGTTTGTGTGCTTAAAGTTTAGCACAGGCAAACCACCATCTGACCAGTCTTTCTGAAACAGTTTATCCAATTTATATTTTTCTCCTTAATAAGGATCTAAAATATATTATACACCTAAACTAAAAGAATATTTTAAGGCTACAGATTCAAGCACCCAAATGCAAAAACATGGAAGAATTAAAAATATCTGTGGGGAAAATTTTCAGAGTCAAACAAACTGGTAAAAGATAAGAATAAGGTAAAAACCTTATTCTTTTCTTTACACAAATGTTTTTGGATAGTTTACACAGCTCTCAGCCAGATTGTTTTAGACTGGATGCAATTTTCTGTAGAAAACTGAAATTGTGATTCAGTAACGCAATATTGCCTCAGGCCATTTTTAGTGCTCCCCTCATAATAGCCCATTGTTAGCAATGCATTTTTTCACACTTCCCAGTTTTCCCCACTGGAGACTTAAAAATGTTTGGATACAGAAAAATCCTAGCTGCTTACTGCTTTCCAGCTTTTTACCTGCTCAGTGAGGAAGATAAAGGGCATTAACTACAGCAAGAAAGCAGAGATTGAATAACTAGGTTTTTACTCCATCTCTGGTTCAATTTGGGCTAGTCATATTGGTCAAAAAGTTCAGAGAAGCAGCTAACAGGAGATTTCATGCAGATGGAGAATCCCTGTGAAGTGTAAGTTATGGAGCTGGTTCAAACTTATGCCAGATCCTGGCCTCCTAGGAACAGCCTTAACTTGCAGTTCAGTTGCTTAAAAAAAAAAAAAAAAAAAATTAAAAAAAAAAAAAAAATAATTTTGCTGCTCTCTTCATGAGCAGCAAAAAGAAATAAAGGCAAAAGAAGCAAAGGCTGGTTTCCTCTGCCTCTGCTAAATTACCTGCTGTCCAATAGCATGATTGGACTCTCAAATGTCACTTTTCCAGAGCAGAGTGTAGAAGCTCTAACTCAGGTCCCTCTCTTCCACTCAGCATCCCATTTCCATCAAACTTGTAATAACATAATATTTCCAAGGCCTCTAACCCTCTCCCAAGTGTAATTAAAAATGGTCAGAAAGTTAAAATAGCATTAGGATGGGAACAGAAAGACACTACAATTGCTTAAGCCTTGTTAGTTTAAGAAATTGGATCAAACAATTAAAGCGTCAAAAAGGCACTCTGCACCACATCCACCTTTTAGGTACCCTGACACGTTAGTGAAAGGAGAAATTTTTACATAAGCAGAAAAGCCTTTTGCTCTCCCTTCTGTGATGCTCAGGGAAGCTACTCTCCAGCCCCATACAGTGTTAATAGATGGAGGTCAATCTAGAAGTGGCTATATTCAGCTATATTCAGGGTAAACAACTGGCTTCAGTAGGGCCCAAGGCTTCAATCCAGTTTTACCATGGGCATGTAATTGAAGCCTTGGAGTCCTCGGACTCCACAACTAAATAGAGATTGAAATGCCATGTTATCTCTGAAATGATCTTTCAAAGACAAGGTTAAAATGTATCATGAGTTTCACAGAAATTGTTCATACCCTGAAGAGAGTTGTGAGGAACGGTGGAGTGAACTCTGTTCCCTCAGTCCTGAATGACAGCATTGAGTAATTCTTTGTTAAGATGTTAAAATTCCTTTAGTCATAGCTTTCCACCAAGTCTAAGGTTTGACTTTTACCTGTAATACTTAACTTTATATCACTTGAAGAAATAGCTGCTATTAGCAGGGAGAAAACTCAACTGATGTATTTATTGAACTTGCTCTTGCAAAGGCATACTGTTTATTAACTATCACAGAAGATATTCATCCACCCATTATTAAGATGTAGTGTATCCAGCAGGCAAGGATGCACTTTGATACTTTTCCCTGTCAATTGTTTCTTTCCACTTCCATACAAAATAATTCCTGATTTCCAATTTCAGCAATTGGAAATTGCAATACTCAACCAATATACTAACTCATCTGCATATTTTGAATTTATTGCACAATATATAGGTAGAATACCTGCCTGAGATCTTGCATCAACTAGATTTAAAGCTGTATTTCCCATTAAGCATAAGAATTACTAGTGCATTAAAATAGCTCCTGATGTTCTAAAGAACATATCTTGCAGTATGACACACAATAGAAATACAGTGATGATCTATGCCTGTAGCGTATACAAAAGTAGTGGAAAGTAGTAAGTTGCAGATTTAAGCTATGATAAGGGGTATCATGCACACTTCTGAGCTGTTATATGAAATCCTGAAAGTTCTTTGGGTGTAGGGATATTGATTTGTATTTTTTCTGTCTCTTTGGGCCCAAATTATCTTCCTCCTTCATCGGGCCAGCGCTGTACCCAAACTTTTGAATACTCAGTGCTGAATCAGATAGACTAGACTCAAGCCATGTCCCAGTACTAGCTGAAGGCAATGACTGTTCATCCCTGTAGTCCTCTGCACCAGGATTCCTTCTACTGGGGAGTGACATATGGAAGAAATATATGCAGTCTTTCAGTCTAAAAATGATGGAGAAAGGCCCCAGACCTGGAATGGGTTGAGCTGGTGGAACTAAGGAAGATCATCTGCCTCCAGATGCAGTGTGAGAGATGTTATATGGTGGGATGTTTCTGCACAGCTGTGAATCCTCCTTGTCCTTTTCTTTTCCAGTCCAATGGGGCTGCAAGCCCATCTGCACGTGCATATAGCAAGTGGCTTTGTAATGTTTCAGTAGGGAAAAAAAATGAAGGGTGGACATCTGGTTTCCGAATCATGGCTCTTATTAACAACAACTGTGCAGATTGAACAACCGTCTAAGAATAAACCATGAACATGTGATTCTGTGATTCTGTGATTCTGGAAGGTCAGTTTCCTTCTGAGAGAAAAAAAAACAAACAAACCAGAGGAAGGCTTTAAGTCTCCCACCTCACAAGCACATGCTTTAAATACTAACCTATTGGATGAAGGATACCAATTTCTTGTGTGCACTATACTCTGGCAGTTTTGCGAATCTATCTCTTCATTAATTCTCATCTTTTAGTGTGGCAGATGAAATGACCAACACCGAGATGTGTTCAGGCTTCAGCACTTTATTGAAGCTTTGTACTGCTTATGTATCCTTTTTTCCTCCTCCACGCCCCAAACACACGTCATTCTTTCACTATTGGTTCGTTACCCCTTATCACACACGTGGCAAACACGCACCTAAACAATTGACATGATGGGATAATTTCACCTGTTCACGAGCCATTCTTTTACTTCTGACTGGTTACTGATTACAGCACAGAAGCATCCTTATCTTGTCTCATACACATTCTTTCTTGTTAGTCCGCTTTGTTTTATTTTCATTTTATCTTCACTTAAGGTCAGGAATTAATTGCTCAAGGCTGAAGCCACCTGCAGCTTCAGCTCTTAAAGCACCAACATTTTAGTATCTCAAAATAATGTTTTCTTCTCTAATGAAAGAAGTATTTTTTGAAACCTAAATGTCTGAATTCTTTTCATGAATTCATGAGGAGATGTAAACACATTGTACAGTAGGTGTTGATTAAATGTATTTTTAAATTTACGTTAAAAATGTAAAAAGTAATTGGTTACATTTCCATTAATTCTAATTAATATGCACTGGATGCTGTATGGCTTCCTAAGTAGCCTTCATCATCTGGATTTTCCTTACACGTTAATTTCTGATGGTGTGACTTTAATAAAATTCCTTAGCCTAATTTTTGCAGTATGTTTTACATATTATCAAATGCTGTAATTAAAGCTTCTACATCATATACACTAGATTTTCATGCTTTTGTTTTTATTGCAGATCAGACATTGTCCAAAAACAATTATTTTACTGGCTTTCTGACAAAATAAAACCATTTATCTTTAAAAAAAGAAGAATTTTTTGGCTCAACAGTAAAGATGAATTCACACACCCAAATTTCTCTGTCTTTTCATCCATTTATTTCACCTGCTCCCAAGTATCCATACTATAAACGTCTTCAAGATGTTATTTCTATAACAACCAAAGAATGTCAGGAAATGAGATTTCACATTATGTAGATATCCAATTTTTAGCCTGATTAAGTTGGAGACTAAACTAATGGCTTAACAATATAGCAGGTTTTACAGCTGGTTTATATAAAGCACGGTTGCAGTCTACAAACACAACAGGAATATTTTAAATTACATTTTTCACAATTTTTATCACAGATCTTTGTGACAGGAGTCCTAGATAGAACTATATGTAATAAATTATGACAGTACCATAGATATTTCACAACTACACACCTAAATCACTAGCTACTTTAGCCAGTTGGGGGACATATACTGGGATGAAATGCATGGAGGAGGAGTGCAGCTATGGGTCCTACTTGATACAGTGAATATCACCTGGCCTAACAGGGGTTTGGCAGCAGCCATGATCCCACAGCATGCCTCCAGCAGCAGTTAGTTTGATTCCTGCCTCCTTCTTTGAAGACCCATTTATACTATAAGGAGCCTATGACCATTCAAATGAAACCAATGAACTTGAAAATCCAACCCCTTAGAGCTACCAATGAGTTATTTCATCAGTTGCAAGAGATTCAAGAGCTACTGAATATCATAATTAATTTGGAGGAGAAAATGCTGGATCTCTGTCCTGATAAAAGTTTAGAATCTCTCTGGTGATTTGAGGATATACAAAGTGGGATGCATCCTACCCTAAATGACTGTAGGTTGGGTTTGGTAATGTGTGATACAGTCCTCATACAATTCATACTGCTTTTGGGATAAAGGCTTGTACAGTGGGTTTATCACCTGGTGACTTCAGTAAATGAATTCTAAAACAAAAGCCCACAAAGTCTTCTGTGAGATCCATAAGGTTTAATTTCTTTGTCATATGCCAGACCTGTGCTGCATTCTGCCTGCAGGAGAAGGGGAGGGCACTTTCCAAACAAAGGGCTGGAGTCAGGTGTAAAAGCCTAGATCTGAAATGCAATTTCCATAAGCATCCACCTTTTGAAAGTGTGCAGCTGAGAAAAGCCTTGGACAGCTTCAGCTTCCATGCTTGCCATCTGAGCTAAAGACAGTTGTCTATTATGGAATCCAGTATATTGCAAACCCTTCATTCAAAGAAAGACAAACAGACAGATTTCAGCAAAAATTCACAAAGCAACAGTGGGCCAGCCCCTGAAAGCTTTTATTCTGCCTTAATAAAAGCCAGCAATACAGGCCTGCCTTTTTAAGTGTAAAATCTGCTTCAGCCCCTATTAATTTGGATGCTTCTGGCCTAACTCTTGGCCATAGGATCAAGAGCCCGGTTGTCCTCTCAGCATCTCTGGGCACAGTCCCAGTCGGCGAGGGGAGAGGTGCCTGCACTGGTGCCAGGGTCTCCAGCCCTAGACTGGAGACAAAATACGTTCAGAGCCCTTGGAGGGTGGCAGAGTGGTCACATTTGCTCTGCTTTCCTGCAGCCACATTTTGTCTAAGGAGGCCTGAACTTGGCTACTGCTGATACCACAGCTCACCCTTAAGTTGCCAGGCTAAAATGTTTTCTTATGCTTTCTAGCTTGGTCTTTTTTCTTCTAGTGCAAACTATTAATAACAACAATAAAAGCATCTTAAATATTTTTCTTTCTCTCTCTTAAAGTTAGAGAAGATAATAGCAGCACGAGGACTTGCAAATAAGAATGAAATCTTTTTTTTTTTAAAAAAAAAAACACTTTGAGAAAGCATGCTAAACCAAGACAGACTGCAATACGGTCATTCTTTCCATAGGATTTTGTTTATACATTGAAGCATATCTCTCAGGCTGTGGAATTCAGTTGGCTGCAATTTCTAGGTTAATGCAGAAGGTCTTGCACAAATTCCAGCTCTAACACGTGACTGCTGCTTTATGGCTACGAAATGGAGGTGGGGGGGTCCCATGTTTATATTTACTTTTCTCAGATGGAGGCTGTACAATGCCATTAATCCATAAGGTGAAGCCACTTGTGACTAGGGAGCCATGTTCTATGAAGCCCTCACCAATGCAGAGGATTCTTCATTCCAGAGTCCTTAGTTTTGCTCTGAAGGTGGAGTGCCTTAGAAGTTGTGAAGGGCTCAGTTGTCGTAGCTGTACATAGCTGCACATAGCTGCCAGCATTGACTTGCACTACCTGAGGGCTTGTCACTTCAACTCCAGTGGCACACACTTAACAACCTTTCACGCACACTTCCTCTTGTCACCCAGACATGCTGATGTCTTCAGAGATCAGCTGCAGGTTGGTAAGGAAAATTAACTCACACAAACACCATTTGCTTTAACTTACTTTTCATGTCAGTTTTAGAACAACTGATGACTAGCCAGAATGCATGATGAGAAAACAAATCAGTATCCATTTCTGCTGTCAAAAAAATTACTTCTTGCATTTCTGATTTTTTCCAATGATTTCAAAATAGTCTAGTAATTAGCAGAATGATAAAGAGGTATAATGACATTATTCTAAAATACCTGGCTTCTTTAGGACTTTCTGTACTTCTCACTGAAGTAGGACACTGAAGTTAACTGCACAAAACGCAGGGATATATGTACTGGGATAATATAGGTTCCATAACGAGCAGAAATACAGTGTAGTTTAACTAATAAGAATACAGTTGCACAGTGCTGAATTTCCTCAGAACACAAAGGATAGTTTATTTATAATGCAGTGTACCATGGGAGTCTTTAGTGTGTGTATGTTCATTTCTAGATCACATCTGAGATATGGTACCTCAGCAAATGAATTTGCTTTTTCCTAAATAAGTTATAGCCACTTTTTCTGCTTACAGAAACCCCCTCTCTCCCTTAGCCAACTAAAGTAAAATATTTTGAGATACCACGATATCCTAACTCTCCTGGGTTCAAGCCTGGGACCTCCCACAAGCCTGCCACTGTGGCTTCTTTTATTCTTTTTTTCTTCCACATTCAAATATAAATTGGAAATGTTTTAAAGCTTGTCTAATAACAGTTTCCAGAAAGGTAGGAGTGGATGACTGCAACACACCAGGCAGAGCCAGGTGCTGGTAGAAGGGTCCATCAAGAGTCAGAGACTCAGCAGGCATGGAATCAGGTCCTCTCTCCTCCTGGGGAGTCCAGTCACAAACAAATGAGACAGGCCAAAGACAAGGCTACATTGTGGGTCCAAAGTCCATGCAAGACACTAGTTACCTACTGCACAGGGCCCAAGTCCATCCAGGAGGCAGGGCCAGAAACAGGGCTGAAGACAAGGCACCTTAAATCTAACCGAGGGAGGGACTGATGGCCCCAGCCTGAACCAAAATGGGGCTCCTGGACCCATGGGTCGGGGTGGAGGCCCCAGGGTGAGGTTGGTCACCAGTGAGGCCCATTAGTGGCCTCAGAGTCCTGGCAAATACCTTCTTTACAGGTGGTATCTTCTGAATTGGGGAGAATAGGATGGAGAATGCTACTATTCAAAACTTTTTCCACTTTAAAGTCATGTTCTAGACATCTCCAGGTGTGTAACAGGATAGAGTGCTTCTTCTCATTTTCTCTGCAAAGGTCCATTGTCTGATATAATTTTCACTCCTACTGCTGAAGTGCAGTACAGCATTTTTGTTGGAAAGATACCCAGACTCTCTATCTTACTAGCTATTGCTCTGAACAGTCAAACAAAAATCAGGAATACAGAAATATCTCAGCCTTCCCACAACACACACTGTGCATGTCACTTCTGCAGAATGGTACATTCTTTGGGTGATTTTTCTGAAACTCAGAGGCATTCCCTTTTTCTTTTGCAAAAGACATGGAGAGATGAATGCTCTTTTCTGATGCAAAACCAGTCTCAAAACTGCCAATGACATTGTTACACTCCCACAAACACAGGGAGCCAACAAAACTTCTTCACATTCCTGTGATCCACAGAGAGATGGGACATACGTGGCAGACAGGTCCTGTGCTAATACCCTGTCCAGAAAGTGAATTTCAACTTAAAAGATCAGTCAGCAACTTCAGAGGCTGGAAATCTTGGTAGCAAGTTTAGTCCATTTGACATCCCCTGCAGAACCATTCTGTAATGGTGAGGAGAAAGGGAATAAAGAACAAGTTGACAGATATGCTCCTCAAGATTTTAGTATTAAAGCTGCAGAAGCCACCGTGGACTGTGAGGACTTACTCAG
>NW_010322690.1:44723-49390 GCF_000700745.2 Antrostomus carolinensis
CTGGACTCTCTTTCTCCACCTTCCTTTCAGACTGCACAAATATCACAGGGAAAAAAAAAAAAAAAGGGCCTCTGAATATTGCTAAACATTCTTCTTCTCACTCCTGCAGTTCAAGGGGTAAATGCAACTGCACTCCTTCTTGTTAAAGAAAGGTTCTTTCTTTTGAGAAAACACAGGAAATCTGATAGTACTTTAATAAATGGGCTAAACACCTACTCAGGTCACAGAGTTAAGGCAAGACAATGTTCAGTGGTCTAGTCTTGATTTGTAAGTGAACAACAGGAGTGAACCTTCCATAAAAAAAAGAATTAAATCACATCCAAAGGCAGCCTTTCTTTTAGATTAGGAGTAGCCTATTGTTTGCACAACCAATGCATTCCCAGCAATCTGTTTATTCCTAACGTGTTTTTTGTTTGATGTTAAGACAAAGTTCCTGGGGTAGGAGGTTGGAAAAGAAAATACAGTCTCTTGCTACAAACTGTTAACGGACTCTTGCTTTGCTTTGCTCACTTTAAGTATTTTGCTTAGTTTGGCCCATTACTCTGTTTTTTCTGGAAACCTCTCATTTTTCTCTTGGTTTGCCTTCCAAAACCACAGTGCACTGAAAAAAAATTTTTACTATGGTGCACCTCTGCTTCAAGGAATTCTCACTTTATACGTTCCTATATAGCTACACCCTGCATTTTCAGAACTGCATTTATATAAATGAAAAATATTTATCCCACTGTGTTTTTATTTTTTGAAAAGCAAAGGACAGAAGTTTCAGCTAGTTAACGGGGGACGATCCAGCTGGCGTCTCTAATGGAAATGTTTACTGCAGAAACATTTGCAATCACTTAAGTGTGGGCTCCCATGATGCTTAGCAGAAAAGGCTGAAAACAATTCAAAATAAATGTAGTGCGATCTAAACAGGGAAGGTGGAAATTAAAGATAATTTGCAGCAAACAAAGGAGAAACCTTTCTCACTGTTCAGGGTCCATTAGCTACAGGATTTTAAAGTAATTTCAGCAACCCAGTTATAAATGCATGGAAAATTAACACGTATCGAGCCTCTATATATACTGCAGCTCAGCTACAGTCATCCACATCTGTTTCTAGTTTAAGTTATACCTCGCTCTGGCATGGATTCAAAGAGCAGCAGTAGAAGTGAGTCTGGGTCTGGGACCTGACTGGGGTAAATGGATGCAGCTCTACTGAGAGTACTGCAGCTAAATCAGCTAATAATGTGGTGCTACATTCTCAGAGACATGCATTTCTAGAGTTTTCCTTCCTTTCACTCCCTCTGTGTCTGATCAGCTCTTCTGCAGAGGAAATGTAGAATCCATACCTTAGCCGTAGGCTTCAGTCCTATAACTGTATATGAACATCCTTGTAAAGCCAAAAAAGAGAGCTTAAAAATTATTATATTCGGAAAACAGTTCATGTTCCTATCAGATTGCTTTAATTTTTGCATTTAAGAGGATTATTCACATATCTATAAGTAGGTAGGCTGAGGACATCATGTGATGTGTGCGTGTGTGCATGTGTGTGTTTGTACATACATATATATGCATTATGTATGTAAGAAAAGCATTTCATACAAAAATAACTCAATAAGCAGCAAATTCCCTAGTAAACAATTTACTGTACCAAAACAAACTACACTTTCCTAGTTAAGTAGGTAATTTCCCATGCTACAGCATGAATAAAATGAAAATTGGAGAAAATAACCTCTTAGGTTGCTTCAGCATTTTATCCCACAAGACTGAAGTGGTTTTGAACCTTTTTTACTCTCGTTCCTTGGGTCTCAGTAGTGCATTTCCTCCATTTCACATAATTTCTTTCAGAGTTAAACTATACATTGTTTTATTTTAAAACTTTTTTGAGATACCTAGGACTTCCTCTGAAAGGGATTTTTCAAACAGCAAGAATTTATGGAAAGAAGGCCAACACAAGTATTGTATTATAGCTTAAATATATAGCCTAATTTTTGCATATTTCCATGTTTTATATAGCCTGAAATATGCAAAACATAGCCTCCTACCTAACTTCTAAAAAGCAATTTCTAGTAGCAAAAAATATTCTCAAATTTTCGAAGTCTCTCAGTGTTTCACAACAATTTTACTTAATTTATTCTCACAGTATGGTTATAGGAAAAGGACCTGCTTCTGTTTGTAATTAATCTTTGAGGAACTGAGGTACAGAGTACTGTGTCCAGGTCTGGAGTCCTTGGTACACGAAAGGCATGGACCTGTTGGAGCAGGTCCAGAGGAGGGCCAGGAAAATGATCAGGGATGGAACACCTCACACATGAAAAAAGGCTGAGAGAGTTGGGGTTGTTCAGCCTGGAGAAGAGAAGGCTCCAGGGAGATCTTATGGTGGCCTTTTGACACTTAAAGGGGGCCTACAAGAAAGATGGGGAGAAAGTTTTTAGCAGGGCCTGAAGCAACAGGACAAGGTGTAATGGTTTTAAACTAAAAGAGAGTAGATTTAGACTAGACATAAGGAAGATATTTTTTACAATGAGCGTGGTGAAACACTGGCACAGGTTGCCCAAAGAGGTGATAGAAGCCCCATCCCTGTAAAGATTCAAGGCCAGGCTAGACAGGGCTGTGAGCAACTTGATCTAGTTGAAGATGTCCCTGCTCGCTGCAGGGGCGTTGGCCTAGGTGACCTTTAAAGGTCCCTTCCAACCCAAACGATTCTATGATTCTAAGCAGGATGTGAACTTTGGGTCTGACAGTAAAATGCAGACTGAAGTATCAGGTATGAAAGAGGCCTTTTGAACTTCTCTTTAGTCTCTCAAATCACTCTACACACAGCCAAGATTGTACAACAGGCTTGTTTACATCTGTGTAGCAAAAATATTTGTCTAGTGGTTTTAATGCATTTGAGACACTAGAAACATGGAGGAAAGCTTTATATGTGCTTCCAGTGAATGAACTCCACAGTGAAAACTTATTGCACAAAACTACTCCCTTCTGAGGTAAAGACTGATGATGTCCCTATTTTAGAGAAGACAAGACTGGTTTAAATTACCAAGGATACAAGATATGTGGCAGTTCAACTTTCAAGACTAGATACATGCACTATCCATCATCTTCAAAACCATGCTGATAAGTTTTTGCAGATCAGATAACAGAGCTCCCTAAGCAAGCAGTAAGTTTGAGACCAATTAGTGCCCTAGTGTGAAACTAAGCCCTTCCTTTAATTATTTGGGACAGACAGCATGGGGTGAAGTGAAGGCACACTGCAACTCAGCCCAGCGGCAGCTGTCCCTTCCATAGGAGACCTGTAGCTTCTGGGAGAAGTGCTGGTCACAGGAGGTCAGGTATTGAGGACTGTACAACAAGTCAAGAAGTCTATAGCAATCTAGGACTGTGACCCACGTCTCATTGGTTCCCTAATTATAGGACAATCCTTTCTCTTCCTATATTTCTTAAATGACTAATCAAAGCAGACTGGGGACTATTTAGAAAAATATAACAGGAATTGTTTCTGCTTGAATTCTGCCATATTTTGCAGCTAATTTAGACAAATGTGTGAAAGGAGCATTTTCTTAACCCAAATAGGGTGCGATTTTTCTGAGCAAATGAAGACCTAATGTAGCTGAATTTACCACTCCCACAGTGACCCCCTACTATGTTCCCTTTACAGTCAAGAACAAAAACACATACTTTCATACTTTTCATCTCATTCAAAAGTAAGAGTCTAAAGTAGGTCAGATGAGTTACATTCTTAAATCACCTGTTTTCTCTATCTAAAGAGAGCTTGCAGGACTACTTCTAACAAAGATATTTATATTGCAGATTTCTAAAGCTGGACAGTCTGAAGCTCAGTCTTAGTGCTTGCTTTATATCCTTAGCAGAATGCATACCTGCATCTATACAAAGTATAGTCCTGTCTAGTACAGTATGTGTTCTATGAAGATGCAATTCACGTAGACAAGTAATTGCATAAGGAGTTCAACAAAAGTTGAGCTATACTGTAGGTGCACAGCGTAGTCTGAAGGCTTTCTAGATCTATTTTCCAGCATCCCTGCTTAATCTGGCATCACACATATCTCATAGTAAAATGACTGAAGAATAACAGGCCGAAGAGTAGGATAGATATACTACTGAGAAAACGATTGATGAGGATTCATATCTGTAATACAATTGGTAATTCTATTCCAGCACTGGTTATTTTACTTTTTGGTAGTCATATCGTTCTGCAGCAAATAATGGATGAGGCAGCTGCAGCAAACAAGTCCAGTAGTCCTTAGCAGTAGAAGCCTAGGCACAAAAGGGTGTTTTATCTTACTTCTGTGCTTGCATTTTTATATTCACTGTCAAGTAAGCTGAAGGTGCAAACAGCAAAAAATCAGACCTGTGGCAACCTGCTTAGGGAACTCTTAGACAAATGGTAACGTTTCTCATTTTAAGTCCAACACAGCATAATCATTGGCTGATTTTGGATCTTCTTCTTGGTTTTTTGTTTATTTGCAACTGAGTTTCTATATGTCTAGGAAGAAGTCAAAAGAAGGACTGAAAACTGGTGAACACTGAGCAAGATAATTTTTCTTATTCTTAAAACAGAAGCCCTTAATATAGGTGACCTTTGGTTAATTTTAATATAACAGAAGTAGCAATGGGACTCACTGTACTCATGGCAGTACTCATGGCTGGTTTTATAAGACACCAGGCCTG
>NW_010322691.1:0-16063 GCF_000700745.2 Antrostomus carolinensis
GATGGCATGAGCAAAGGGGGAGTGTGTGTGCACGCAAAAGCCCGTGTTCCCCCGGAGCTTGTACCCCGGAACTTCGTTATTGGGCGAAACCCCTGTTCTGAACACCAGGAAGCTTTGCTTTTTCCACGAAGGCTTCAGTTTTCTATTTTGTCATATTTTTAGGAAAGGATTAACGTGACGGCTCTGAGTATTGTGTGTTCAGGTCTTATTTTGCTGTAAATGGTTAATTTGGCAGAATCTGTGGCGTGTTGCTCAAAGTGCAGTAAGCCTGGCGTAAATTGAGTGGTTTTCATTGCATAAAAAAAGTTCAAGATCACTTTTAGCTCTATGAGGTGTTCTTCCAAACACTAGCTTTTATTTTCTGTATGCATTTCTTTACGACCTATATAAGGTAACTAAGCTGAGCATGGAAATTATGTTTCCATAAAACTATGTTCATTTTTCAGATGGAAGAACAAATCACATTAGTTTTTGTATTTACAGAAGTATTTAAGTGCAGATGTTTTGTTTTTTTTTTTTCCTACTTCAGAAGTCACCTTGCTCTGTCAAGGTTAGAATGTACCCACTAAGCAATAAGGATAACGTAAAAATCTGTAAAGCCCCTGTCAGTCTTTGAGAGTTTTAAATGTTCTCTCGGGTTAAATTTAGTTGGGACAGAGGTTTTTCCTTCCTGAAATTTATTAAAGAGAAAATTAAAAATAACTTGGTTTGAGTATCTTAACACACCTTTTACAAAGGGAAATGCTTTACAATGGTCGTCTAGAAAAACAAGTGAGCTGAAACATTGTGGTAATAGGATTTGCAGCATAAAACATGGCTAATTTCTCTTGTATGACTACAGGTGGCAGTGTAGAAGCCAAGAACAAAAATTGGCAGAAATTATATTCTGTGTACAAGAAAATGAAGATCGTACTGATGACTAAGCACAGGAACCTGGAAAACCACAGGTATGTGAAGTGATTCATACAATTGCCTATGGTGCTCCCAGTATTTACTGTATTCTGATGTTCCTGGCTCATTGGACCGATTATGACTGAATGCATTCACAGTAAGAGCCTAATCAAAATGTCATGGAAAAATCTATATTTGATTACTAAAAGGAGCAAAAATACTTGGAAGGCAGTATGCAAGGAGAGGTGAGATTTTCCCACTTCTTTATGGTTTATTTTAACTATGAAGAATTGGAGCACTAAGTTGCATGAAGATTTTTTATTTTCCTTTAAATAAATAGATTTCATAGTGATAAACCTACAGCAGTTATAGGCATGAATGTACTTGAAATGGAGAAATTTTAGATACAATAGAAAGAATTTCATGCCTGAATGTTTTGGATGTCTTATCAATACCATTTTTATGTGCACTAAAGAATTGAAAGCATGAGGAAAATTACAGAGATGTAATTAAGAAGATGTAATTTCAAATAACTGTCTGATGGTGATGCATATATATTGTTAAGGATTAAATCTTGGAAGATTAAAAAAAAAAGTTTTACAACACTGTTTTCTAGTAAAAAAAAAAGTATACATAAGCAGTACCTAATAAGAGCTTATGGTTAGCTTTAGTATTTCAAAGCAAAGGGAAATACTAGATTGCCTTAGTAATTAATTTTTCTCATTAATTGGCAAAGTTTGAGTGAGGCAAAGCTTTTCTTGTATATTTCCATTGGTGTACACAGCCTGTAGAAATTAGTCCGTGGGTCTGCATTCCACCATTCCTGGGAAGCCATGGAGGATGGCACAAACTCAGCTGGAGGCTGAGGATTTTTTAGAACTGATGAGTGGGAAGTTATCCTGGTAAGAAGTGTCAAAGTGTAACTATCTCTCTGTTTATCTTAATGTATTTATACTTTTGCATTTAGCGTTATTCTCATCTAAGAAGGCTTTTTGTCTTAACCTTTAAATTGCTTCCGAGAGAATGTGGTTATGCCACAAATGTCTGCAGATGACCAAGTCACCTTGTGTCAGCTACCCTGCAGTAAGTGGCCTTGGGCACAGTTTTACATGTCCCCAGTTGAAAAATAAGTTGCAGACAGAATGATTTATTTCACTGATTGAATGGGCTAAGAGTGTGCATACCTTTAGGTATAACCAACCAGCTGTCACCAATAAAGTATTAAATTATGGTAGCTTGGCATCCTGAGATTCTGGAATCCAAATCAAAATTTTTTCTACCCACTGTTTAAAAAAACATCCAGGAAACTATACTTCAGGTATAGCTTTGTGGACAACCACACCCTGAAGCCGTAAGCTCTCTGTAGAAGCTGTATCTCTGTTGATGAATAGTCAAGACCCTGATCTGTGAGTGGGGTTTGTAGGTGCCATCATAATGTTGTCAAAATACAGCATGCCTTGGATAGTATACCCTGGAAAGCTATCAGAGTTCTTAACTTCATTTTTATTTTTATTTTTATTTTTTTTTTAAGTGAATAAATTACATCTTCAGGGCTGTTCTGCAGGGTAGACCTCTTCTAACCATCTTTGCCTGTTATTGCTTGTCACCTGTTACTTCTGAGTGGAGATCCACTCAGGTGTAGCTGGGGAGAAAAAAGCATCAGCACTAATTTCTGTAGAGCCCTGTAGGTATTTTTATTATTATCTCTTATTGAGCAAAATAGTTTTGTATACTTACAAAGCTTAAATTAATAGCCCTGATAAAGTCAATTGAACTGTGTATGTAGTACAGGTTAGCATACGCTTATGGCTTTGTTAAACACTGAGTTTGTTAGTTTGTGCTAATGCACTTAGAACAGAAAATTAAAATGTCATGTGTCATTGGTACAAAATTTTATTGAGGTCTTCTATTACATCAAGTGTTCAAAATACTAAATAAAAGAAAACTGGTAACTAAGCAGTGTGATGCTCAAGAGTTCAATTTACAGACACTTCTCAGTGCTAATTATGAAGTATTGACATAAATGAATGAAACTACTTGTTAAAGTGCCTTTTGCAGTGTATAGCAGTTATGTGTTCACAAGATGATTCATAGCATTCAGCAATTTGTGATGAGTTTCCCTGCCATTACTGAAGATTACTAAGTATCTAATGTATTTGCACTACACTGGGTTATTCTAAATTAGTTTTGATGGTGGAAAGGGAACAAGAACCATGTTCTATCAACTGAAAAATCAGACCTGTTTTATGAATCAGTCAGCACTGAATTTCTCTTCACTGTATAGTACAATTTATCCTTTACAATAAAATACGAATGTTTAATCATATTGTCTATACAGCAGTGACTGGGTGTGTGGGAAACTCTCAAGACTTCTTTTGTGTTGAAAGTTGTGTACATTGTAACTAATAAAATAGAGAAGAATTGCTCTAACTGAAAGTAGAATTCATAGTAAGAAATCTAAATTTGGAATTTAAATGTGTAAGGTCCCATTTTGAATCAGCAAGTCTTACTGATCTAGAATACTCCTTGATTTGATGCAAGATGTATTTTATTTGTAAGTACAGCTCCCATGAAGAGTGCAACAGATGCTGCATCTTGAAAATGTCTTGCGCTTCTGCTTTGAACTGAAAGTTGTGGCTGGTTGCGTATTCTGTTGTCTTAAGAAAACTGCGTTTAAGGGCTTGCACCATCAGTCATTTCACACCATCATGAAGATGGATGTAATCTATTAGATTATAAAGCATGATTGCCTGGCAGTTATCAGAAATGTCTGTTAATGATACCAGGGTTTTTCACAAGAACAATTAAATTTTCTCACTCCTTAGTACTTGTAGAGCATTGTCTTGAAAATGGTTTGTGGGAACCTGGAGAATGTATTAGGCCCATAGATTAATGATGCTGAATGGAAGACAGAGAAATTATTTTATTGTATCTATTTATGTTGTGAAATAATGGGCACCAACTAGTCCAGTATCAAAGACAGATTTTTAGAAAACCAATAGATTGTCTATCAGGAGGATGAAGATGGTCTGAATCAAAGCCTCTAGAGAGGAGGGCACAAAGTTAAAATTTCAGAGGGAATACGCTGAGAGCAAGCCTAAAATACAAGGAGTGTCTCTGAGGCCATTTAGCTTAGACACTTCAGCTTCTCAGGCTAGAGGTTGATATCAAATCTCCAGTTAGAAAAGAGTAGCACTTTCTTACAGTCAACAGTATGAATACAGCTGTTAAACCAAAGGGATAGTTATGACATTGCAAGATGCCTATTGTAGATTACTATAACTGAAGTGGACTCTTGTGAAAGTCACAGCATGCTAAGCATATATGTAAGGAAAGTATCCTTAATTAGTAAATGCGTAAAGTAAACCTCCAGACAGGTGGTCCCACTGCTGTCTGCAGGCAGGCTGCCACTGGGCTTCTAGGAGAAGTAAGTCCCAGTGTAGGACACCAAACCTGTAAAGGAGAAATGATCCTGAAATTACATGCTGTAGATGAGACCTTGCTCTTGGGTGATTGCTGAGCATCCTTTTGCTCTAAGAATACCATTGCATGGTGTTGGTTCTAGATGATAGAATGATAGAAGGACATCTCCTGCTGTGGTGGAGTCACACTCAACTAAGAGTGCTACTAACTGGATTTATGATGCTGGAAGGAAGCATATATTAACCTTCCAAATATGTGCCAAGGTAGCTTACAACATAAGGAGCCTAGACTATTTTTTTAGTGCTGGAGAAGCTGGTGGAGAAGTGCTGGTGACATAGAAAGGCAATCAAAATAGTGCTGGAAGCAACATCTAAGTTGCTGGATGAAGGTTAAGAGTAAAGACCACTGCAGCATCAGTCTCCACTGTAATCTCAATACCCTGCATGAGAATAAGCAGGAAGGGCACAAGGGTCAGTATGACACGACCTCTGGGATTGAAGTCCTTAACATTGCTGTACATAGGATAGAAGCTGATGAAAGTCATGTACAAAACAGTGAAGAACTGCCTGAATAAATTAGGTCCAATTTAGACAGGAGCACAGAAGAAAAGGCAGTCAGACCAAAATAGAAATGTTTCTATGCAAATGCTAGAAGATAAGATGGAGGGACTGAATGCCTAGTTCTAAAGTAAGTTATTGACAGTGTAGGTCTGCCATAGAGAAGGTAGCTAGCAGGACACTCATTAGGGTCTCTATGGAAAGCCTGTTAAGAGGAAAAGTCAAAAGAGTAAAATGCTTGCAGCCAGTGTGGAGAGACTCAGAACAAATGCTTATCCCCTAACAACTGCTTCTCTGACCCTTTAAAAAGATTTTAAAAAACAACTAGCATGGTTGAGCAGGCTGTAAGGAACAGAAAGATACCTTTCAAAAACTTATGTCCGAAAGAAAAAAAAAAAAAAGAAAATCAGGCAAATTAAACATGAAGTATACAGTAAAATAAGTTAAAGCCTGATATGTGATTTGTAAAAGGCCAAGAAGCTTGTCATAAGTGCTCTTTCAAAAACAGCAGAAACAGGAAAGCCATTGGGCCAATAGATGACTAAGATCTAAAAGAGCTCAAAGAAGATTGCATTGTAGCTGAAAGAGTATGAGATACTCATGTTAACTGTGCAGGCGCTCGGATTCTCAGACAAAAATCTCTTCTCTGTGGGGAGAGAAGCATGAAATCCTGAGGCACCTGTTCCAAATCAAAGTGCTGCTGGGACAATTTTTATTTATATTTATAACAAAATTCTAAAAATTAGTTACAGGAAATCACTAGCTATGGATGCAGCCAAGACCTCTAGAAGATCTCTAAGTATAAAATTGCCAAACTGGTGATGGTAGTGTTTAACAGCACATGCTGCTGTGGTAGCAGTGAAGTTGAGGGTGCCAAAAGTGATTCCAGTTGTTCAAAAGGCTTACAGAAAGTCTATAGGAAAGAAAGGGACAAGTATGACTGGCATTCATACCAGCCAATTTGCTGGACAGATTTGATATACTAGGAAGGAGTCAAAACAGCCTCACAGGTCTAGCAGAGTTCTTTGAAGTCACTGTTGAGGTTGTTAAGTGAGATCTAGCTGGTGTAGTAAGTTGGGAAAGTCTTTTGAGAACTACTTACCAAAGGTGCTGAGCAAAATGAAACTGCTCTGACATAAGAGGCAAGTTCCATCACAGGCTGGTAGTTGGTTAAAACATGGGGTAGGTAGGAATAAATGACTTGTTTTCAGAGAGGGGATGGAGGTCACTGGTAGAGTTGAATATGGATCTGCCCTAGGTTTAACACCAGTCAGCGTGTGCATCGGTGATCTGGAAGAGTGAGTGTAGAGTGATTCTAAGATAATGAGGGTAGCAAAAAAAAAAATGAAAGCTGATTATGAAGAGCCAAAGAGGGATCTTGTGATGCTTAGTAACTTAGAAGCTTGCTGCTGATGCTATGAAGTAATGCACACAGGGGAGAACAATCCTGCTATTATTGAGACCGTAAACTATTAGCACCAAAAGAAGTGATGTTGTAGAGAGCTTACCATGGTAAATCCAAGCATTTGTTAAATTTTCAGGATTGATTTAAAAAAAAAAAAAAAGTTAGGGAAGAATATCCAACAGAACAGAAAACTGCTAGGCCAGTCTATAAATGGCCTGTATTTTTATTTTGACCCCTGGGTGCAGTTCTGATCCCCATATTTAAAGGAAAGGTGGGGGGTGAGGGGTGGGGAAAGAGAGATAATAGAACTAGAAATGGGTGGCAGTCATGATAAAGAGCAATTAAATAGATTAAGAATCTTCAGCCTGGCAAGGAAATAGCTAAAGATGAAAATGATCAAAATCTATATGGGAGTGTAATGGAAAAAAATGAACAGGGAATGCTCATTAACTGTCTCTTGTAGTACAAGACCCAGAGGGGATCAAATGAAATTATCAAGTGACAGATTCAGAACAAGTAAGAGGCGGTATTTTAACTGTGAGCCACTCTACATACTACAAGTTTGTCTGGGTTTGGGCTTTCAGTACAAAAGCATCACCCCTTGCTTAAAAGAACACAAAGCCCAGTCCCTGAAGGCTGGGGAGGGATCCTGAAGTGCACCCCTGCAGGCTTTCCCTGTCCTAGTGCTCTTCCCCAGAGCTCTGCTCTCAGCCTTTGCCAAAGGCACAATATGGGGGATGGATTTCTCTTTGGCCTGGCTGGATATGGCTATTAGTATGTAAAATGAAGACATGGCAGTCCCCTAAAGAAAATGCTGACTGACCATATGCCACTCCAGATGCATAAGAGAATTAGTGGTGAAGAAAACATGTTGAGAAGGACAATTTTTTTTCTTGGACCTAATAACTTCCCAAAGGAGAAGGAAAAAACAAAACAAAACCCAAACTCATTTTCTTTGAAGACTTTACCAGTCCCCATTATACCACATTGATAAGTGAAGTTTAGTGCCTATACGAGGGAGTGGAGATTCTTTGTTCTGAGGTGCTGGTATTCAGTTTTAATTCTGTGCTTGTTCAAAGGGGGCATTTGTTATCCCTGGCAGTTTATCTTCAGATGGACTGAATTAAAAACCTGAATACAAAAATAAAATGGAAGAGTTGTGGACAGGCTTACCCATGAAATGAAATGGTTACCTATATAATAAAGTGAAAAATAATGGGTATTGAGTCAAACGAGGAAGATTAAATCTCCTTTCTTATAAATATAGTGAAATTACACCTAGGTTCTTTCCTTATCCAAACATAAAAGGACTAAAGCTAGAGCAGACGTGAACTGAATAAGGGCTTGGAGAAAATAGGTTATTAAGAATAAAGGATGACTTGACCATTAGACGTTAAAATGGCATTGAAATATTAGAAGGATGTAGAAGTTATGGAAAAAGAATTATGTAGTCATCCAACCTAGTAACAAATGAAATAAAGAAATATCTCCCAGTGGTAAAGCCTATGAGCTTATGTTAATACAAACAGCTGTGGGGTACAGACTCAGTGCAAACGCAACAGTACACCCTCTATGAAGGTACAGGAATGGATGTTGGGGTATGTGCAAAGGTTAACTTTAATCCAGGAAAATTAGTCTTCTTGGGTTCCTGTGGTTGGTAACAACAAATGAGCTTCTCTAGTGGGTGATGCTGAGCACCCTAAGCCAGTTTCTGCTCTGAATTACCCTCTAGAGGAGGTTTTCTCTGTCCACACTGGCTTCAGTCTGACAAGGGAGACAAAGACAACTGGCTTCCCTAAGTCAAAGTTGGCCTTTGAATATATCCATTCTCTATGTTAGCATCAGACCTGATTTTTTTCTAGAGGTTTTAGTAGGTCACATTTTTTTCCCAGTGGTACTGAGATAAAAATACATTGCAAGACAATGCTAGCTAATTGTCCCACAAAGTTTTCTATACTTGCCTGACAAAGCTGAGAGCGATATTAAAAATGGGACTAATACCTTTCTGTTTAAAAAAAAAAGAAGTAAAATCAAAGGTTTTTCTGAAATAAAAAGATAAATCATACAAAAAGAGAACATACGGAGTTTTTTTAAATTACAAAAGTTAGGCAATAGAGCCTGTTTAAAAGAAGGGTTAATTATGTACCCTTCCAAACACTCCCAGCACACTTTCTCAAGAAAGAGAGAAGAATCAGTCCTCTTGTTAGCTTAGTTATTTTGATGATCTCTTTGAATGCTCTATAGAGTTTTCCTATTTGTTTAACAATAACAAAACATACTTCGAAGAGTAATTTTTTTTCATTTTATTTCCTATAATGGAATGTAATACCAAAGAAAAGAGAAGTGTAAGAAATAAAATTTGTCTTCCTCTTTATTTGGTAATGAATGTAGTTAGGTGATGAAGCTGAACCACTGCCAGTCTGACATTAAAGGAGATTTTGGTCAGCACATATGAAAGTAAGTTTTATTTTTTTTCTAAAAGTAATTTGGTACCAGACACCGTGGAATAGAACTTCACTAGTAATCTACTCAGAGGGTTAGACTTTCACATCTATTTAAAACCATACTTTAAACCATAATACATGGTCTTAAATAGATAAGAGAATCCACCAGCCCTAGCACACTTCTCAGGCAATATTTATTCCAATGTTATCTTAGGAAGTGGACACTGCTTTATATATTTTTATTGAATGAAATCAGTTCTTTGAAAACTCTTTCATTTATACTTTTCTAATGCAAAATCTTCTGAGAAGACAGACTGTATTTCAGTAGTATGAAACTTCTGCATATGTACCATTTTGTTTTTCCTTTTTAATATCAACTGGACTTGATGTATTTCCTTTTTTTTGTTTTGGGGAGGGTGGCTGGCTCTGTAGTTATTCTCTAATGCCTTGCAAATAGTTGATCGTACTTGTTAGTATTTATCTGGGTGGTTCTTAGTATTCCTGATAATTGAGCTAGTTGTGCACTCTATAATAAAAATAATAATAATTCTGAAGTCAAAATGAAAGTCATGTGCTGTCCTTGACTCAGATTTCAGTTAAATGAAGTCTGTGCTGCTCATAAATAAAGTTGTAAATTCTTATGAGACCTTTGATAAAATGGAAGCCAGAGCCCAAAGCAAAACAAGAAACTGCTTATCAGGTCTCTGCTGAGCCCAGTGGCCAGAGACAGATGTACTTCTGA
The DNA here is from genome assembly GCF_000700745.2 of Antrostomus carolinensis. Classification (NCBI taxonomy): domain Eukaryota; kingdom Metazoa; phylum Chordata; class Aves; order Caprimulgiformes; family Caprimulgidae; genus Antrostomus; species Antrostomus carolinensis. Next base: position 9,463 of record NW_010322691.1, read on the forward strand.
CATCACCTCCTACAGCTATGCATCCTGCTGGCTCCTGAGAATGCAAAGAAATTGCAATTCCTCTAATATCAGAGACTGAAACTGTTGCTGTTTGCTTTTTCTCCTTTTAGATATGTCTTCTTTTCTGTTTCTGTTTCTCTGCTTTTTCTTTGCTTCTCTGTGGCTTTACCTTTAATCATTACCCAATTACACAAATTTTATATATATATATTTTTTTTTTTTACCTATCTCAGTATTTCCTGACATTTATAGGCATTGTCTCCCTTGTTCCTTTACTCCATGCACAAATATTTTCTAACTGAAATGAATATTTAACACCATATTAAAGATACAGACAACAGTGCTATCTCCATTGACCCAAATCTGGTCATTTTATGAAGCTTAAAGAAGTTTTTATTTTGTTTGTTCAGTCAAAACAAGCTGAACTACTCTAAGTGGTCGTGTGCTGCATCAGTTTTCTGATGACAAAAGCCTTGTGAGGATTATTCAGTTTAACTCATTTTACCTCGCCAAATATACACGCATATGATCAATTATCACAACCCAGCCAGTACTGGCAACTTCTTAAGCCATGTTATCTCAATTGCTTGACAATGTGGGCATTTGCATGTTGTGCTAGAAACCTGGAAATGTGTAAGCTCCTGTCAAGTGTGGTGAAGATACTTTTGAACAGGGGGTGGGTTCTGTTGAATGGTTTCTCAACTCTAAGGCTGTAGCATAAGTAGCTCATAAACTGCTAATGTAAAATGTTCCTGGGAACAGGGCTGTTGGAAAAAGCCGAAGAACTCAAGAATCTTCTGATTTCTCTCCATTAATGTCCTCACTGAAAGGTCAGCCATGGCTCCACTTGCTCTCACTTTCTGTGGTCCAGATTTTTGCTGTACAGTTTCTGCAGTGAGTGAAAGGCAGAAAGGCAGCTCACCCCACAGAGCTGCTAGCCTGAGGGTTAGGTTAGCATCTTCAGAGATGCAGGACTTGTCTGTGACTGCGTTGTAGTCACAAGGCTGTTCTGTCAGGGAAGTACCTGAGCTACTTACCCATCTTTCCCTTCAGACCATTTGGAAAGAGTCCCGCTCATCTGATGAGAGAAAGAGCACAGGTCCTGGGAGATGATTCTAGATTCTGGATGGCAGGTGGAAGTAAGGCTCTAGCCTACAGCACAAGGTCAAGGCTAAGGTAGGATTTAAGATCAATGTCTACACTTGGTTAGGTCTGGGTTGTTTCCAGCTTTGGCTGGGCACTCTGGATTGTCCTTCTGAGACCCAGCTCTTCCCACTGCCCAGATAAGGAGCTCATCTATCTACTGCAGGGCTCTGTCTGCTGCTTCAGGACCAGTCTGGTATCAGCTAGGAGCAGTGGTACATGGCTTGTGTTGGAGCCTTTTATTTCATTAGGTGTTTGGACCAGTGTCAGTAAGGTGGGATTTCAAGGAGCAGCATCATCCAGAGACAGTAGCTGTTCTGGGGCAGTATGTTTCTTCATCCATTTTCATTAACCTTATGTTTCTTAACTTTTAATTCCCCAAACCTGCCAGTAATTCACATCTTTGTGCTGTGTCCAGCTAAAACTTGAGATCTGCTGAACATTATCAAAATGATCTTCTGTAAATCCTTGTCCATTGCTGCAACTTCTACTGCAGCAGTCGTTATGTATTTTTCTTTTTTTTTTTTTTCTTCATCACTACAGATTGTAACTTGTAGATGGCAACTGAGAGTAGAAAGAATTGGAATAGAACTGTAACCTCCCTTTCTATTTGAACCTGGTCTATGTGTGAGTGTTATAAAAGGAAGAATTACTGATTGGGTGTAATCATGTGAATTAAATAATTTTTCTTGAAATACTGGACAATTGAGAGAAGAGAATCTGGTAAAATCAGAGATGTATTTCACAACACTGCAAAATGTTACTTTTTACCTATACATTTGTACTCTTAACATGCAAAATTTGTCCCACTCCATCACAGAGCCATTGAGTTAAATGAGACATTATGACTAAGGTGGATGGAGACAAATATGTAAATAAGACTTCAGGGCTTGAAGTCTTGGTAATTTCTGTAAAGTGTTCTGTGGCACTTGCTCTGTGTATCCTTTTCACACTCTCCCATCCCTGCCCCCCTCAGTGCTCTTAAAATTGTTAAAACAGAACTAGGGGTTTTTTGGATTAAATACACAGCTCTATTATTGAATCTTCTATTTAAAATAGCAACTTTCAAGTTTGAGTTCCATTATTGTCCTACAGAGTGAAGGGAGAGTGGTAATAGTGCTTGTAATGAGTTTTGAAACCTTGAGAAGGTAGCAGTCATTCCAAGAACTCTGCTAGAGGTCCTTTGATTCAGCAAAACTTAGGCAGCTCATAAAAATTTGAAGCCAGATGGAGTAGGTATTTGCTTAAATACTTTGCTGAGCTATTCATAAACTGTGACTGGTTCAATAATTACTTTGTTTTATTTCATTTTAATGATTCAAGTTAGAAGAAAGTTTTGTCCTACAGAAATTTTCTTGTGTTTTACTTCTCATTAATTAAGTAGTGTGTTGGAACACAGTGAAGAGCTGATCAAACCCATGCATGATATAAAGCTGGGAAGCTGGAAAACTCTCAGGGAGTTAGAATTAAATCAGACTTATCTGTGAGGCTTTTGGGGAATGGTATGGTGTAAAAAATCAAGTTTTAGAAAGAAAAACATGTAGCTATTGTCAAAAGAACAGACAGTAAGTAACTTGGTGGGCAGTGGTACCTGGACAAGAATTTTGACACTAACAGTAGAGGTTAAGCAGTGTAGTAGAAAAGAGGAACATATGCCTAGATTTCCTGTCAATCAGGTTCTTTCCATTTATTGAAATTGGAGATTGTGATCAAAAGGCCTAGGGAATAAAAAAGAAAGAGAAAAGGTAGCCCAGGCGAAAGACATAATGACTGAATACCTAAACAGATATTGTTTTAGAAGTCCATCTAACAGTCATTTTGTCAAATGAGTCTTGTTACACGATTCCTCTTTTTCTTCTGAATTTTGATTGCTGTCCACTCGCTGACTTTTTAAAATTATTATTCATCAGAGGTCATGCTCTGTCAAAATATGTCCATCTAATTGTCCATGTTTGAAATGGAGATTATTTTATTCCGAAAATGCTATGGGTCTTCAGCTCTCAAATTTGTTATTTTATACAAAGATGTATCAGAACAGATAAAAAGTTTCATCTCTTAGATCAAATGTTTCTTAAATAGCTCAGGACTTTCCTTCAGTGGCAGTTGTCAGTTTTCTTGGTTATGTGATGAAAGAAATGTTGCTGTCTTGTTATTAAAGTTCATGGGTGTTTTTGTTTTCTGCTCTAGTTGTCTCAAATGTTCTTTTCCCTTTTCCATCACCAGCCTCTATTACTCTAAGACTGAGGAAGCTTCTCTCCTCTTATTTTAAGAAGCTGGTTACACCATTACCATGTAGAGTCACTTAAGTTTTCCACCAAGTTTACTGATAAAGACATTTGGCCTGTATGACACCTTGAAAATCTAGTGCTTTCCTTCTCTTCCAAGGCAGAGTAACTTTAGTGTATTTTTTGTTGTTGTTTTGACACTTAATGTTAATCTCTTTCAAGCTGGTTTTACTGGAATATTTATTATCATCCTTTTTTTCCCCCTGTAATAAATCCATTTTATGCTCCCACTTGGTGAGGCTAGAATTTTTTCCCCTCTTTTAGGCAGTGTTATTTTCTGCCGGAGTATTAGTTGAAGGGCATTAGCTTTGATGACTTTGGTAGGGCATTCACAAAGGCTATCGTTAGTCTAGAGGGAATACTGACTGTGTTTCCTCCCTGGCTAATGGAAAGGGATTGGGCTTTCTAGGGCAATTCTGAGTTTCCAAGTTAGGCTTTTTTCCTGAATTGCCCCCCCAGAGAAAGCCACGGTTTTTGCAGATGGTGCCAGCTGATGTGTCCCTTCCACTGTTTCTGCAGTCCTGTAAGTGAAGGGCAGGGGCTCCTGTCTGACTCCTGTCGCTGCAGTGAGGCTGGATTCGATGGCCACTGGTGAAGAATAGATCTCCCTGCCCATGGTAGCTGGACGTATTGGGAGAGGAGAAATAAGATGAATGATTGAGAATTACGCCCTTTTGTTAGGTTACAAGACCTGGGTGTTTATGTTGGCTTAAACTTGGTACGTTTGATACAAAATATACCCAGCAAACGTTCTGGTGCTTGTGTTTCTGTTTTTAGTGACTGTTGGGCATTAGAGAATCCAAACAATTTAGCTGGGATTTTCTCAGGGTGCTTGGTATATAATAGGGCTGCAAACACTTATTTGGTGGCTGGTGTCATTGGCTTCATAATACGGTAATTACTTTTTATCATAGTTCTAAAAATTCTATCTTGCCTGAATTGAACAGACTTTTGAAGCTGGTACGTGGCTAAAATATTATGTGGTGCTGTTACAAACTTGTCACTGAATTAATTTTACCTTAGAAATTAGTTCTTGTAGTATGTCCCCATCTTTGTTCTTGTTCTGGAAAAAGCTGAGACTTCTACAGAGACAAGGCTACCTTTGAGACCTCAGAGGCCTTCTTCCTTATCCCTTTATCTATTGTTGCATAAGGTCTGCTTCTAGGCTATTATTAGATCAACACTTACTGTTTACTACTAAGGTTATACATGATGCTTCACAATACATAGGGTTTGGGGACTTTTAGAAGAAAATGGTGTCTCTGTTCTAAAACATCTTTTTGTAGAATGGCACTAGACAGGAGATGAAGCCTTTGCTGTGTGCTCTTTTGCTTTCTCTTAATTCATTACTGTCTTTCCCATCATATCAGCTATTAGTCTATCTAATCTCATTCAGAAAGTTTACTTCAAATGTATTTTATTTTGTATTTTAATGGTAAATTCCAAACTCACAGTTTTTAATGTGAGTAGGTTTAATATTTGCTTTGTGACCTCATTATTCTTTTACAGGTTTGGTTTTTTTTTTTACCACATTTCTATATGTAATTTCATTTTCTTTTTTATGTTTTCATTTTCTGTGTTAATTTTTCTCCATATACTGGGAGGGGATTGAGTGTGGTGGAAGTATGTGAAGATGTGCAGAGAAGCATGGCCCTGTGAGGCATAGAATTAAATTCTTTATTTGATGTTAATATATATATATATAGTATTATAGTATAATACTATACTGCAATCTAAGTTTGGAAGAAGAACGTGGGGAATTCCTTTAAAAAGTGACACAAGAGTAAGAATGTTAACAAACAGTGATTAATTACTTTATTGCAAAAGGGGAGCTTTTTGTATCTCTTCTTGGTTTGAAATGAATTGCCGTATGTTGAGAAAGTAGAGACTGGCAGAAAACTTTCCTGTCTTACTAAGTTGTGAGATCAGAAAATAACTAAATTTACCATGGGGAGTTTACCTAACTAACCACAACCTTTTACTAATGTGTTCACTTTGTCCTCACATACAAATTTTGAAATAAAAATGCCAGTGCTCATGTGTCACTGATGGGAAGTAAAAGTCAATATTTTGGTCATAATTGGTAGGAGGTGAGACTGACATTCACATGAATTTTCCCCAATTACAGAATGAGTACAAAATATTTCATAGAAATTAAATTATTTCTTAAAATTTTTATCATGCTTACCTGGCATTTGGAAATACTTGTGCTTTCCCACTCTTTATGCTTAGTCTTTAAAAGTGGTTTTCTTTAAATAGGAAATATGTGATTTGCTTAAACTGTTAAATATTTTCTTAAGATTTCAGTCTTCAGCTTTAGCATAGCCCTTAGAATCTTGTTTTCAAGGCCAGAAAGAGCCTTAAGCTATCTTTTGAAACCTCCTGCATGCCAAAGGACACAGCGATGTGCTCAGTGATGATTCTGCTGTGCCCAATATCTTGCAAAACCTTAAGGGGATGAGAGAGAATCCATCACTTGACCTGGTACTCTGTTGAAACAAATTATTCCCACTGATAGTTTATACAGACTTAAATCCTTAAGTCCCACTTAAAGACACTTCGGTTTTATCCCTTAAATTACTTAGGGCTTTTTCTATTTCTTCTCCACTTTTTTAGCACCTTCTGCATACAGTTCCGATGCCTCTGTATTCTAGTGCTGATATTACCATACACAGAAAAACGAGATCATCAAACTTATTTCTGTTAGGTGTCTAGGGATTGCCCTCATCCTTTTTTGCCATAACACTGTCTGCAAGGCACACGCTAAGTGATTTCTTCAGTGATCTTAACACCGCCATGAAAGTAGCTGCCGTCCAGGTTATGGTCCCAGGTTTCAGACATGCACCAGCTTTCTGTGTTCTTAGAGGAGTATGACCTTGTATTTGCTTTGCAGTTTGCCTTCACTGTGTGTTATTTGTGTATGCAGCTGGAAATTTGGGGAAATACCAGGCCTGATTGGAGATAAGTCTGCTTATGTAGGGTATCTGAGTCTTGTAGCACTCCTTTAGACCTGATTCTACTGTGTGAGCCTTCAGAGTAAGAACACAGTCCTAAACCGTGTCTTCTCTAACTCCTTGCATTTTGTAATTATTTAAACATGAATCATCTACATGTATGCTTAGTCACATTTAACATTATACTTTGCAATTAAGTCAAACTGTACTTTCCTCTTA
>NW_010322691.1:16096-38636 GCF_000700745.2 Antrostomus carolinensis
TTTTTTTCTTCAAACCCTAGGAAACTCTTGGAAACTCTCCTGTTCTGAGCTTGCCCCTTTGCAATCTGTTTCTGTCTTTCTGTTAAGTTAGATTATTTTTCTTCCTAAGCTAGAGGACACCCATGCAGGCTACTGTCACTTCCTTCCTTCTGTGGTCTTGACCACCTGCAGTCCCATAACTGGGGTGCCTTTGTTAGAGGGTACAGGTACTAGCCTGGCTGGCTGGTTGACTGCAAAAGCAGGTTTAGCTGGAGACAGTGAAGGGATGAGAGCTGCAGTGCTTGGCATTCAGGCCCCATTTTGCCTGACGGCTTGCAGTCGTCAGTCTCCCAACTGTGGGAGGGGGAGAATTAAAATGCCTGTTTGACATTTCATGCCTTCTGTTCATATCTCATGCGTAAGCTATGTTTTGGAATGTCATCTTATGAAGAAACTCTGTGTCCTACCGCACCTTGTACTAAACCAACATTAGGCTCTATATTTATAGAATCCTTTTCTGGAGCCCTTCAAAACCTGCTCTGAGCTGCTTACAAGTCAAACAACTGTTTTCTAATGTTCTGGTTTGTTGAAATTACTTTAGAAAAGTAATGTCATCCTAAATTAAAGCAGGCATTCATCTCTTCCACTGGTCCTTCACCTCCTGGTTGATCTTGGCAGGTCTTTCTACTCATGTCTGGTAGTCTGTAACTAAACCTAGGCAGACTAAACCAGGCTTTTCCAAAGCTCCTTTTCTTGTATAAGTAGTCTAGTATATCCCCTGTCTCTGTGTCATGGATGATGGCAATGGCAATCATAGGTAGATGAGATACCAGAGACTCTTAACTGTGCAGTGTCCTCAAAGTCCTAGCAGAGCTGCCTGACAAATCTGGGAGGTGATGCGAACAGCATTTCTACCCTTATGATGTAATAGGAAATGTTGCCTTTTGCATGAATAGATTTGGAACTGTTGGTCTGTTTGGACAACTGACAAGTCAAGATCTTCACAGAGCTGTTCAGCTTCCCCTGCACGTGCACTTTCTGTCCACTTAAAACCCTTTTTTCAACCACTTACATTTTGGATTAATGATCAGCTTTGGCAGCCACTAAGTGTTCCTGGTGTATGGTGGTTCCCTGTAACAAGTTATACTCTCAAAAACAGGACTGTAGAGCTTCAGCCTAAAGACTTTTTTAATACAAAACCATATTCTGTAATCCTGTCCAATATAAACTAGACTAGGGCTGCTCAGCTGCTAAAGTCTATACGTGGCTTGACAGGACGGTTCATGTAATCCTCTTTCCCAAAGGCTTCTGTAATGCAGACTGTGGATTTGGAGATAGCAACCTGTCACTGCCACTGTTTTCCCTGCAGCCCCCCTGTTGCCACTCTATGTATTGCTCCTCAGGAAACACTATGCCTGTGTATGGGTTGTCACCACCAGCATAATTCAGTTTGTGTGGGTCCATTTCTTATCTATGTGTGAGTTGTTGCTGGGGATAACTGAGAACGGAAGCTGCTTATAAGCCATGTGAATTATCTAAGCAGTAATTGCCCATTCCTGGCAGTTGTTTTCCCATCCCAGAGGGGAGATGAGGATACAGACTGTGTTGTGTAATGCATGTTCAAGAACTCTGATGCTTCGAGGGAGCATCCAGGATTTGCACAGACTATGTTGTGCTCATGTGAATTTGTTCTGCTAAGGTGTACAGAGCCCCCATGTGCGAATGAAGGGTGACACTGTTGGGGTCTCACAAGGTGTAGACGGGGCTGGGGCAGGAGGCATAGCGTCATGGTGTTTGGCAGTGCCATGCCATCACAGCTCTTTGAATATGGAGTGGAGTTTTGAGAGGCTGCGGGTGTTGTCTGTGCTCCTTGGGTAGTCCAGTTTGTTAGGTAGCCATGAACACCAGCTCATGAGGAAGTGTTGGAAACTGGAGAATCAAGTTATAGTGGGAATACTGGGACTCCCTTATCTGTCCTCCTGGGATATCAAGTTGCTTACCCTAGGAAACCATTTTTTGGATGGGTGGGAGAATTCAGACCTCCCACACACACACTGCATTTGTGCTTTGTTTTTGCTCTTTGAGGAAAGGGAGCAGAGCTGCAAAGCAAGAAACTGATCTTGTCGTTGGGAGCTGGTAAGAGACAAAGACAAATGCACAACAGGGGTCCATCATGCAGGACATGTTCAGGTGAGATGGCCCAGAGTGACACTAAGGCGTTACAATCTGGTATGGCTTGGGACTGCAGCAGTACTGTCACGGTGTAATAGGTCTTCCTCTTTTGCTGTATAATCTATCAGTGTGTAAGCTGAAGGCTGGATCACATGCCAATGAAAAGGAGCAGTTACCTTGCTCAGCAACTGAAGGTTGTGTAGACTGTCCAGCTATAGATACACTCAATTTCTAGAAGAGAGGGCAGTGGAAAAGAATGATAAACAATGGAGCGAACATACATGATCAACTCCTGCAGTGTTAAATCGACTTCAAAATAAAAGATGTGCCCTTTGAGTTACATCACTTTGAGTTTTTGAGACTTAAGTGTGCAGCATACTAGAATTCAAAACTAAGAATGGAGTGGGGGTGTGAAAGCTCAGACATGGTCGCAACTGAGGTGAGGTCCATCGACAGCTATTAAGGCCTCTGAAAGCAGAAAACCAGCTGCAGAGAGTTGAATAGGTTGTTTCAGGTAAAATTCTATAGACTATATTTAAAAATAGTAAACATGATGTTTTTCTGAAAAAAATGAAGAGCTTGTTTCAGAGCTAAGTGTGTAAATTCATAAAAGGGAGACAATCACACTATTGTATGTGTAATGAAAAATAGGGGAACAATGTAGATCTGGATTGCTATTCCCAATAGGTTTTTTCTTTTTTGTGTTCCCTAGTACATGCTAAAAATATTTTCAGTATCTTAACATCTGCATTGTTATGAAAAATTGCATGTCTTTGTTTTGTTTTCAGCTGTGTCATTCTTGCATTACATTTTGTTCCATGTGCTCTCTTCAGTTGGGATGTGAAGTCATTTTCTTTTGTCACTTATAGGCCTAATTGCCCTGATTCCAGAACTGCACTGGGCATCACTTGGAAGAATTTATTTCTTTTGTTCTGCCTCAAAAATCCCCAATCTGTATGTTGGGGAATATAGAGTTATTTGATTGTGAAAGTGTCTTCTGATTGGCAGAGAGGGGCAGAAAATAGGGTAAAAACAGAGAGAGCTAAGCCTCTTTAAAGGTAGAAAGCGTGATGTTGCAGAAAGACTGGGTATGTGAGTGTGTTTTGCATGCTGCTGTGAATTAGCATGTCTAATCTTAAATGCAGCAGTGTGTCCCATTGATTTCAGTTGGAGAATGGGATGCATGGATAAAGGTAGACCCTCTCACGCCCCTCCCTGGCATGCTCCTAAGCACCATACAGCAGAGGAAGATGGGAGAGTGAAGATTGGCTGCAGTTCTGATTCATGTCTCAAATAGAAGCAGCAAAACAGGCAAGAAATAGGGACAGACTCACTGTGAACACAAGAAAGGGGAACATCAAGATAGACTGGTAATGAGGACAAGGTGGCAGTAGGTGAGGGACAACCAGGGGGTTGTAAGAAGCTGTTGGATGCTGCTACTTTTCAGTACACTGCCTGGAACACAAGATTCCTGCATTCCTCTTTCTCTCCTAGTCTGGGGCACTTCAACAGATGATACCCACACACTGGTTTTGGTTTCTTGATTGACTCAAGCAGCAGAGCTGAGTGTTAAAGCTCTTACTCTGTCTCTCAGGTGTGCAGTTGTCAATAGGTTGCCACAAAAAAAGGAATTTGACTGGTTTGGTTATCTTTTTTCCCCTCTGAAATTGAAGAAACTTTGCACATACACAATGCATTTTAAAAGACACGTTAAGGGGGGAAAGCCAGGCCACCAGAACTGGGAAATGCTGAAATTGAGATTGCATGTGTTACTTTAATTCTGCTTCCTTGGGTGTATGTGTTGGTGCAAAATCTTCTAATAAATGGTAACTATTGGGGGTTTTTTACCAGCAAAAACATATTTGTAATGAAATTATGGTGTTTATGGGGTGAATTAGGGATATGTAGTGGATGAGATGGTCACAGCTCTTCCTGAGACTGTTTGCTTGCACAAAGCTGTAGCAGACCTTCGGCTGCCCTACGCAACCTTCTCTTCCCAGGGCTTCTGCCAGCTGCCTCTGTCTGCAAGTCCCGTCTTCTGGGCAACAGCACTCATGGCAACAGCGGCCTCTGGAACTGAACAGATGTTTAGTGCCCTCCCTTAGAAAATCCCTAGAGATATGGGGTTCCCTTTTCCTGCACCCTTGCAGTGAGCCAGCAGTGTGACAGCAGTTCCTGGCTTCATACAAGCTTCTCATGTACTTCCAAGGAGGCACTGGGCTGTGCGGGCAGTGTTCACTTATTATTTTGAAGTAGCCAGTATCCCACTAATGGTGCGTGTGCTGTACTTTGGGAACATCCCATCTCTAAATTTCTTCTTGTCACAAGAGTAGGAAAGTGTGAATGACATATGACATTGACCAAGGACAGAGGAGGGTCTCACGGCTAAGACATCAGACGGTATGAGAGAGAGGTGAATTCTGGCACTGCTGTTTGTACCGCTGAGTTCCTGCATGAAGGTGTCATTTTGTGGCCAGCTGCTCAAATGCTAGTGCGTGTCTTGTTTTCTGGCTTTCCAAATCAACTCCAGCAGCTGCATGGTCATTCAAAGCCAGTTTTAGATGATTTGCTGTGAGGAATTCAATAAAAGGCACAACCCCTATTAAAGAGTAATAGGGAGTGAGACTTAAGTATTGAATAGATTACGTGACAGTGGAAGAACCAGACAGCCTGAACTCTGGAATGGTCTAGTGTTTGAATTTGCAATTCCAGGTCAAACACAACTTACTGGGATTTCTCCCACCACCCCTTCCTGCCAATTTTTATATTCCCCAGAGAGCGATGTGCTTAAATAGAAATGATTGAAACAAAAAAGGCAATAGATGTGTCAGTTAATCTATAGCTCTTTTCTATATTAAGTTAGTTTTAAATAGCATTAAAGGCTCAGTTTAGTGAAGCACTTACTAAGGCATCTAACTGCATATTTGAACTGAGGCCAGGATTGATAAACTTGGATACTGTGTGATAATGCACACTAATAGGAACACTGCATCCACGATGGTTAATTTGTATGTCCCAAACAAGGCTGTATCTTCTTTCTCCTGAGATTCGAGGTTGCAGGTTTCAAAGCTGGTTTATTTGTGGGTTTGGTTCACATATTTCCAGTAACAATGGGATACGAAGGAATTTTTTTCGAAGTAATGGATTTATGAGCAAAGAACATTATCTTATTTCCCGAAATACCTGATACCTGTCACAGAGCTCACTCTCATTTTGATTCCTTTAGCACTTTCTTATTTTTTCCAGTGGTTATTGGGTCATTTGCTGTCCTTGTACAAGATCCAGTTACAGCAGATTTTCTGAAAGAGAGTTCTGAGACTTCAGAAAACTGGAAAGGAAAAAAACATTGTTTAAGTAGACTAGCATTAAAACGATACTCATTCTTAATTTATGGGGAAGCATTTAAATTATGTCTGAAAGGTCACTGTAATGAGGCCTTTACAATTAAAAGTAAGACACTATTTGCTAGTTTAAAAAAAAACACAGAAAAGATTAAAGATAAGACTTTTATGACTTCCAAAAGATAGACCTTGGGGCAGTTATCCTTTCAAAAGAAGGAATAAATATTAAAGGTCTCTAAAAACACATGAATTAAGAACAAGAAAGGGAAACTTCATGCAGGGTATAAAGAGTGTAATTAAGGACCTATCTATAGAAGAGGCACAAGATGTACCTAAGATATTAACAAAGTTGTTGAAGTCTTACTAAACTCATGTTAACCTGAACTGTCATAAACAGAAACAAAATTAAAAGATACATTGTTTTCACCTGACTTTCCACAGGAAAAGTATTAATGACTTTTTTTTTTTTTTTAATTCCTGCAAAAGTTTTCAAAGTCATTTCTTGTGGCTGGGGGCAGAGCACTTTGGCCAAATGTTATTATTTAAAAATATTGTAAATCCTTCATAAGTGTATAGGAAATAATAATATATTTTTAAAGTGTATTTTGCTTAGCCTTGTGGATTGAGTTATAATTTCAAAATTTAAAATTAATCTCAATGGCTCTGTTGCCTTTACATCTTGCTGTAAACCAAATGAAAAGTAAAAAAAAAAGCCACACTTTTCTAAATGAGAATGGCGACTTCTAGAAAATAGTGTCTTCAGTATATGAGAAAACTTAACCAAAATGTGTACATTCAAAATGAAATAGCTTTCATAACAAAGAAGAGTATATTTGATTATTTTAGCATAAAATATAATAGCATTTGTTGTTAATAGACCAATGAAGTTGATACATTCAGAAAATCCTGGAAGGGAGAGAATGACATTTCCCACTGTATCCTCATAGAAGTGAACAAAGCAGTGATGTTCACGATGCATTTCATCAATGTGTAAAAAAACATTATCTGAGTTAGAACTTAATACATATATTGCCTTCTTCATTTATGGAAAAATAAAAATGAAGTTGTCTCCTTTTTTGCTTATAATTTGTGATCCTCAGCTGAAGGATTCTGCCTGGAAATCCTCCCACAAATTGAGCGTAACAGCTGATGAAGTACAAAGTAGTATTTTACTGTACAGTGATAGGGCATTGTTCTACTCTGCTAGTTATAACAGTCTTAATTTTGAGGCTTTCTGAGGACAAAGTTACCATTTCTTTTCTGCATTTCTGCTAATCTTTTGGTGATCATAGCTAAATCATAGGAAATACTAATTTCAGATTTTCACCTTTTTCTTTAAAAAGAAAGCCCAAATAAATTTTATGAAGATTACTCATAAATATATGTCTCTGCTAGGCAAACTATCAAAATAACAAAGCATAACTTCCTTTTGTCTTTTTTTTGTAGATCTTATCATAAAAGTAATTATATCACTTAATCTCCTTTCAGTTTCCAAATCTAGACTCATGATTTATTTTCTGCATGCATACAGACCTAACTTCTTTTTTTAAAAAACAAACATGCAACAATGATGTAAAGATTATTTTTTTTATTATTTTTTTTTTTTCCCATCAGGATTGTGATCCTCTATTCCTGTATTGGCTCATCTGGCTAGGGTATATTCCTCTAGTGTGTAGCCCCAACTGACTCATAGTTGTAAAGGAATTGCATGTATATGGATAGTTGATGTGTCCATAAATTAGAATATACTTTAACCCAACAACATTTAAAACAGTAGGCATGGAAGGGTAATCTATAGTTTTCCATCTTCTTCCTGGAATAATCGTTCTATAAAATTTATTTTTCACCATTTTTTTTTAGTAGTGTTTCAGACTCAAAAAAAGCTAGTTAGGTGATATTCACTTAGTGAGTAACCTTTCTTTTTTATTTTTATTTTTTGCCAGTTCTCAGAAATGTATTAAGCCATTTGAATATTTGTTTGATCTCTATCTCATATGTTTTATGTGTGTGTGTGTGTGTATATATATATATAAAAATATATGGGATGTGTCTATAAATATATATACACACATATATTATATATGTGATACCTATCCAACTTCCTCTGGTTATTTCTATCATTGTGACTGAGACAAAATGTTTTTTCTTCAATGGTAATGCCTCTCTCAGTAGGTGATCCATAAATGTAGTGGTTCTGTGTGTCTAATTCCTCTTCTGAAACTACTCCTACAGAGAACATACTAAGGGAATATCACTGCGTGGTTCAGATGAACAAATAAAGAGCAGGGATAAAATTTTGAGACAGAAGTCAATGGCAAAAGCCCTGTTGACTCCAGTGGGATGAGAATGTGTGGGGAGAGGATGCACAGTAATACACTAGCATATTAAATCACCGATGCCCCCAAATGTACTTTGTGCTGCTTCACTATGATTCACTGACTGTACCTTACTTTTCAGCTTATGAAAACTAACTTAATCAGTAGCAAGATTCAGGTAAATTTCAAAATATGCTAGTGCTTTTGTTGTGATTGTTATGCAACAAGTTAAAATACTGTTAATAAGGTGTTCAACAAAATCAACTTCAGTTTTAAGTGGGTTTTTTTAGGATCTTGCTCTGTCATGTGATTTTACTTAAAAAAAAAAAATTCTCTTGAGTTACGGATTCCACAGTAAAGTAGTGATCAAGAGCAGCATTGGTAGTCAACTCAGACTTGAGAAACTTAATGGCATTACATGATGAAGAGTAGTGAAATAATACAAGGAATCTGGGGCCATTTGACTTGGACTTGCTGTTCTTCTGATGCACGTCCTTCTGCAAATAATTACACATGTAAGTCACGCTAGTAGGGCTGCTTACGTGCGTAGCGTTAAAGAGCTGTGCACATGACTGAGGTCAGCCCTCTGTAGCACAGTTGTCAAATCCTTCAGTGCCTACTGTGACTTCTGTGGGCTATGCGAGTGCCTAGGTGTCAACATTAAAACATGTATCTCAGGCCTTGCAGAATTGGTGCTGCGTTTGTGAGCCTGAAGGCCAACTGGTCAAGCGTAGATGTTATAGCTGGTGTTCCTCTGCGTGACTTCAGTTAAAAATGGGATAAGTTTGAGGTGTGAACCTACTGGTGTTTTGCAAGTTTCGATGTTACAAAGCTGCTTATTGCTTTTTATCTAAGGAGAGATTAATGCATTGCTCTATAGAAAATTATAAAACTAGAAGAGAGCATTTAGAATATCAACATCTAGTATTTGTGGTATTAGAGTATCATACAGAGTAGTGTTATGATTTTAAATACTCAATTTATTCAGAATACATGTATTAATCTTGTTTTGAAAATATAAAGCCATAAACTTGGTAGTTTACAGATGCACTAATTTTGCTAAGAGTTGCCAAGAAAAAGTTTGGACCAAGAATTGCTGTGGTTGCTATGTGCAAAATCCTAGAACAAACCAGCGGGAAATAATACCAGGGTGGGAAAGTATTGCTATGGTTACAGAGTATTTTCTTTAAAGGAGAGGTGGATAACACAGCTAGAATTGCTGAAATTTAGGTAATATTGTATTATACTAAAAGCAAAAAGACTGAAAGATAATGACTGTCTTGTGTTCTTAATGGCATTTTGTTAGTTTCCAGCAAAGAGGGATTTAATTAAAGTAGGAATAATTTGTGAAAGCTTTGTTAGAAAAATATACTTAGCTTTTATTTTTTAGATGTGGAATGCCAGCACAATATCTTGCATATTTTGGCTCTGTCTCTTCTTTTTTAAAACTTTTTTTTTTTTTTTTGCCAAGTGGATTAAGTGTTCTTTTAAAAAGAATAAAAGTGTAATTATACCCAAATAATTTAATTAATATAAGCTTTTAACTCATCTTTTCCTTACACTAAAAACTGTAAAATAAATGCATTTTGCGAAGATGCATGTAATACAAAATGATTACAAAATACAACAAAAATTGTAATAAATAATAAAAGTCTGCCTTAAGTGGTGCCGTAA
Source organism: Antrostomus carolinensis (assembly GCF_000700745.2). Lineage (NCBI taxonomy): Eukaryota > Metazoa > Chordata > Aves > Caprimulgiformes > Caprimulgidae > Antrostomus > Antrostomus carolinensis. Next base: position 25,578 of record NW_010322691.1, read on the forward strand.
ATCTGAACTGTAAAATTCATCTAGGAAACATCCTTTTTCACTTAAAGATTTCCTCTGGGATTTAGTTGTAATCACCTCTGTTGGCTTGATCCTGCAAGTCAGGAAGTAGAAGATCTCTGCACAGCTCAGAGTTTCCATTTTGATATTTGGGAAGATCCTCTCCTCTCCCCCGCTGTGCTTATCAAGAGGTACGGTGTGAAGCATCCAGACTGCGTGGGCTGGACGGTGCCCAGTTCACCCTGCCCCACTAGCTGTCCAGAAACGCTTTGCTGCTGGGAAAGGTGGGGCTGGGGACCCAGCAGTCTGGTGGGAAGGGCAGGATAGAGATGTGCTCTAGGACCGGGAAAAGGGAAACGGTAAGAAATTACTTCCCTCCCCACCCCCAGCTACTGTTACTACATTTATCCATCGCTCTGTAGCAGCCATGCCACTGAACGCTGCATTGTTCAACTGCACTTTGAGGCCCATTACTGCAGTTTGCTTGAGTCTGGTTGATGGAACCAGATGTACAAGAATCACAGAATGGTTTGGGTTGGAAGAGACTTTTAAAGGTCACTTAGTCCAAGCCCCCTGCGGTGTGAGCAGGGACATTTTCAACTACATGGGGTTGCTCAGAGCCCTGTCCAACCTGACCTCGAATGTTTCCAGGGATGGGGCTTCAACCACCTCTCTGGGCAACCTGTTCCAGTGTTTCACCACCTTCATTAAACTACTGAGCTGCATTACTGTGCTGAAGATCTACATCTGCCCCTGGCTAATGTGCCAGCTTCATTCTTTGTCCATGCTGGAGGACATGGAACAGAATTTATTGTGCTGTGGGGTGAAGGATGGAAAGAGGCATAGATGGACAGTATCTCTGCTCACAGGAGCCTGCTCTCCTTTAGAGCATGACTGCACCACACCACATAAATTGTCCATGTCACATCTCTGCCTTGGGCATGTTTTGTTGAAGTTAAGAAGAGGGAGGATTTAAATTTTTAGATGAAATATGTTCAGCTATTTGTCTGATTTCCATAGCTTTAGTGCTGTTTTGCCTGTACTATGAGATAGCGATTAGGAACTTGGAGATAAGGCAACGTCCTCGTATTTTGCTCTTCACAAGTATACCTAAACATGGAAAAAACCTTGTGTACCTAGTAGTTCAGTCCCTGGCTATTACAACTGAGATAAAAGGACCTTTTTAAGATAATCTTGTAGCTTTATCAGAGAAATCCTGACTTTTATTTGATGGACACATAAGATGGACTGTGAAGTACAAAGTAAGGAAAGAATGGTCCCAATGAGGACCGAGTATACTGGCGCTGGACTTCACCTATGTAAGAACACTGAGACAAGAGCCCTGAGGAGAGAAGTCCAGGACAAAGACCTGAGATGGAGAAGAAGCAAAGGAAATTAGATCAATTGAGGAGATGGGAGGTGGCCACTTGGGCAGGAAAATAGGGAATTTAAGCAAAAGTCCCAATAGGGTGATGAGAACTGGGATTTGGAATCCTGATGGACTAGAGATTGGGATGAAATGAGGAAATGGAGACAGTGGGAGAGAATGATAGTGTTGAGGGACAGTGTTTGGAAGCTTAAGAGTGAATGAAGAACAACTCTTGTAAGGAAAAAACAAAGGGTACAAAAGCAGAAGACATAAAGTTTGAGGAAATGGGTCAAAGTTGTGTGCAACGCAAGTGCACCGCTCTCTGCTGTGAAGAGACAAAAGTTTCTAAGCATGGCCTACCATATCTTCCTAGATGTCTTTTGTAGTTGACCTGCTGTCAAAATGATGGCTTCCATGGAAGAGAGCATCTTACTGCTGTGGCTACTCCCTCCATTAGTACAACTGATAGAGGCTGTAGCGTGGATCCAACTGTTCCATGCTGTGGTCAGGCCACTTTCCTATGAATATTTATTCTACATTTTTTCCCTAGAGCTTTAAAAATATACTGAATAAAAATACATTGAATAATAATGTAGTAAAATAATAAGGTAAGTGCTAAAAAATTATCCAAAGTCAGAATCAGTTTTGGCAACGCTGTCTTAACTCACTGTAATTCTGATTATATATTCACATAGTATTTGTTCCACAGGACTTCCTTCCTTCACTCACTACTTCAAGTGGGTTTGCATGGGGATGCATCAAATTTGACAGCTATAGCCTGAAACATGTTGTCAATGAGAGAAGTTTGCAAAGAAAGAACAACTTAAGAGAAGGACAAATGAGTGCTGCCCAGGGACTCTATTCCTGCCTCTATCACAGAAGTCTGTGAGGCATCCTATATTATGGTCCCTCACCCCTGTTGAAAAGCTAGTTCCCCTACTCATTTATGCCATTTTGAGAGCATCTGACTGTACTTGATTGTTGGCAGTGCTGAGCAGTCTTTTTCTTCAGTGAGGTCAGTGATGGCTTCATTTTGAAGGTCTCTGACTCCTGGATGGAGACAACTTACTCAGAGATCACAGAATCAGAGGATGGTAGGGATTGGAAGGGACCTCTGGAGATCATCTAGTCCAACTCCCTTGCCAAAGCAGGCTCACCTAGAGCAAGTGGCACAGGACTGCATCCAGGTGGGTTTTGAATATCTCCAGAGATGTAGACTCCACAACCTCTCTGAACAGCCTGTTCCAGTGCTCTGTCACCCTCACAGTAAAGAAGTTTTTCCTCATTTTTAAGTGGAATCTCCTGTGTTCCAGCTTGTGCCTGTTGCCCCCTGTCCTATCACTGGCCACTACCTAAAAGAGTCTGTCTCCATCTTCTTGACACCTGCTCTTTAGATATTTGTAGACATTAATAAGGTCCCCTCTCAGTCTTCTCTTCTCCAGGCTGAAGAGTCCCAGCTCTCTCAGTCTTTCCTCATAAGATGCTCCAGCCCCATCTTTGTAGCCCTCTGTTGGACTCTGTCCAGAAGTTCCCTATCTCTCTTGAACTGGGGGCCCAGAACTGGACACAGTACTCCAGATGTGGCCTCACCAGGACAGAATAGATGGGGAGCATCACCTCCCTCCACCTGCTGGTCATACTCTTCTTAATGCACCCCAGGATGCCATTGGCCTTCTGGTCATCCACCAGTACTCCCAGGTCCTTCTCTGCAGGGCTGCTTTCCAGCAGGTCTACCCCTAACCTGTACTGGTGCCTGGGGTTATTCCTCCCCAGGTGCAGGACCCTACACTTGCCCTTATTGAACTTCATCAGGTTCCTCTCCATCCAGATGCCACTGAATGGCAGCACAGCCTTCTGGTGTATCAGCCAATCCTCCCAGTTTAGGGTCATCAGCAAACTTGCTGAGGGTACACTCAGTCCCTTCATCCAAGTCACTGATGAATATATGGAATAGGACTGGACCAAGTACTGACCCTTGGGGAACACCACTAGCCAAATGATGGCCCCTAGCCAAGAGCCATTGGAGGGTCTTGCTGTGGGGATGGCCGAGGTGGTTTTAAAGCGGCTGCTGAACTATTGCAGTTTACAGCTCAGCCTATTAAGGTCACCTGTCACAGCTTCTCATTTTCTTTGCTATAGCTTAAATGGGATGACCACAGTCATCCAAGCCTTACTCTCTTTATACCTCAATTCCCCAGGTGTGAAATGAAGATGATAATTCTTGTTCCTTTTTTCATAGGGAAATGGTGCTTATATATATTATGGAAGTAATTTTCACAGTATGCATACAGTGGTGATAAACCCAGGAAGAAATTTGCTCTGTCTCTCAAAGCTGGAGTTAAGTAGGATACAGCAGAAAAGTCTATGGCCATGGGGTAAAAAGCAGAGTAAATTGAAATATCATTTTGCTCACTGAACAAAGAGATAATGATCTTTTGCACTGAATGGGATGCACCTGTCCAAGAAAAAAAAAAAACCACAACAAAAAACCAAAAAACAAACAACCCTGGGTTTTGAACAGTAACTGAAGACTGCTATCATGGTGTGTGCACATGTAAAGGAAGACAGACTTAAGGTTGCACAAGAGTCCTTTAGTCTGGCCCCATCTGCCTTTTGGGTGCTCAACTTCACACTGTTGAAGACAGCTTTTTGTGCATCGTACATTTTTAGAAGTACTAGTATTCTACAGACCTGGATGCCTTTGTACCTTGTTAATGATTTCATAAGAACGTTAAATAACTGGGGATACTAATTCAGCAATAAAGTTTACCTAACATAATTTGTTAAAAAGAGCTCTAAAAAGCTGGTCACCTGGCAAGTCCATGTGTACCTCCATCTGGCTAACAACCTGAAAGACAGATTTAGAAAGTAATTGAAAGAATCTCTCTAAAAATAATGAGTTTCAATCCTATTGTCTAGGTGCAATAGCCATTAAAGACTAGCATAAGCAAATTTTACATTCCGTAGGACATGAACTCCTCTTCCTTCTCTCTGTCCTGTTCTTCCTCTACATCCCTACTTGAAAGCTGGCTTTCATTCAATTTGCCAAGGTCCCCTCCTTTCTTTTGTTTTCCCATGATTCTCAAATTAAACAGGACTTGATTTAACTAGTGACATGCTATTGAAAAAGTTAGGCTTCTAGCCATGGAAACTGTGAACAAGCTATTTGAATTTTAATTAATGCCTCACATTTGTAGAGGATAAGTTTTTCAAATAAGCTGTTGAAAGTTTTTAGAGGGAAAAAATTAATGACAGTTTCATGAAGACCAGAGAATTTCAACTCTCATTTCTTATCTTTCTTTTTTAAAACAAACAAACAAATTAAAAAAATCAAAAAATTTGCTTGATATTATGTAACATGCTTCAATTTTTTTTCGTACAGCACCAGTAAAAGCCAGTGTAGTTCTTGTGCAGAACATCACTGCTTATTAATTATAGCATTGAATAGCTATAGGACATCTTGATCTAACAAGTCCAGAGATTAGGGTGGTTGATTCCTGGTCATCAGTCTGTGTTTATGCTGTTAAGTTTTTGATGTTCTGAATAATCCTGATGAGATAACACTGAACAAGGACAACGGACAGGGAGCCCCTGAAATCCACCTTCTTCTCTTCTACTGGGAATCACTGCAGGACTTTTCATTTTGAGTATAATAATTCCTTGAGATTTCACAAGATACTAATATGCTGAAAAATACTGAGCAGGTGTTCCTATAGACAAATGCAAGACAAATATTCTTCCTTTTTTTGTATACATGGACCAAATATTCACTTGCATAGAAACAGTCCAGGTATAAGAGGGATATTTTTGTCCTCCGGATTGCATATTTCCATACAGCAGAGTGAGATTATTCAGAGGTATATCTCATAATAACCATTAAGCCCTAAAAGGAGGCTGTAAGGATAACAATTCATGCCACAGTCACAAAATTAGTATTGTATGTCAAACACCAACAGCCTGAAACTACAGCAAGCCATGATAACACTGTGAAAGAAATGAGAATAATCATTGGTACTGTGTCCCTGCATTGGCCTTTCTGGGGAAGCAGAATACGTGCCAATATACTTGCACTGCTGCTAGTCCCTGAGGAGTCACTTCAGCGCTACAATACCCCTGCGCCTCTCTGAGCCAAGTGATTGAGTTCATCTTTTCTTTACACGTGTTGGTGTGGAGATGCTTTTCATCATTTGAAAAAAATGTATTGATAATATTTAAGATACCTTTCTTTCTTTCTTTCTTTTTTTTTATGAGAAAGATCATAGGTCTGTAAATATTTCAGAGTTTAAAACAGGAATTGAAAATATGGAGGGCACTGGAAAAAGATGCGAGGAAAATCCAAGCCCTGGCAATGTAATTATTTTTGTGTGACAGATTCTATGAAATTTAATTGGTGGTATGAGGCACGGGTGCAGGACCCTGTTATGTTTTGGCCAATTCGCTTGTGCTACCCTAGTAGCAGAACAGAACCCTAGTAACTGAAGGGTTCTCAGTGAACTTTGTGCTATAGGAAAAGTCTCCTAGTTTGTTTCCTTTTTTATGTAGTTATAATATGGCTTATATTTGCCTCCATTCCTTGTTGAATTGTAAGTAGTTTCTAGTTTATTGCTGAACATAGTTGCTCTTGCTTTGGGATAGACAACGTACACACTTGTGTGAATAAATAGGTTTTTTTATCTTTTATGAAGGGAAGGATTACTGCTGTGAGGAGGAAAGGAGGAAGTTGGTTGCAAATTGGAGCACAAAACTTGAATCAACTGATTCTTCTTCCCTATCACTCTCGACTTCTGTCTTCTCTGGACTGTTTTGTTGTTGATAAACAGCACAGAGGAGTGAGTGTCGCTTTACACACGTCTCACCAAACTTAATTAACTGTGTGCATTAAAGAGTCACATTGAAATTTGGGGTGCTTAGGGTGGGTTTCGGCTGCCTGCACATCATTGTATAGTGCTCTTCAAGGTGCTGCAGCGTGTCCCAGGCCTTTGCATGGGGTATGCAGGTCTGGTGCAGACCTTCAGCTCTTTGGAGTTTGGAGGACTGGCTGCAGGAAGTTGGGGGAGACATAGCACCAGAAACCTGGACTGGAGGAACTGAATCACACCCATAAAATGTGAAGAGAATTTGTTGTTACAATTTTTGTATCATTGAAGTTGTTTGTTTTGTAACTAGCTAGCCCATTTGGCAGTAGATTGATAATGAGACCCAAAAGAAAACATTTTCTACCCTCCTTAGCTTCCCATGACAGTTGGACACTTTAGAGACTGCAATGGGGTGCTACTAGTTCTTCAGTGAAACTCAAAGAGCGTGCTCTTGCTGTTTTTGTTCCGTTTGAAAGCACTACAAGCACATCCTACAAACGAATTCCTGAACAACTTTACTACTTTTAATTATGCAATTGTTTTAAATATTTTTTCCCTCTAATTTCTCTATTCTAAGCCCACTTTCCCAAATGCTGAAAAACTGTGGAAGTAAGAGACAGAAAAAGTCAAGGTGACAAAAATTAACTGTCACTAAAATCTTACCTCTTCTACTCCAGGGTATAACTCTGATATTTGAGAGAGAGGAGAGAGTAATGAGCCTGAGGGATTCGTTGTCAAGGAGGGAAGGAAAGTAAAAGCTCTTTCATAAACTCCAGTCTGTAGCTGAAAGTAAGAAACAATGGTGTTAGTGAAAGCAGTATGCAACTTAGTCAAAGTATGCAACTTTTCACAACTTTTTGAAAGACCTGTACATCTGAAGGACCTACATTTGCAAGTGCAAAGTCCTGCACCTGGGGAGGAACAACCCCATGCACCAGTAAAAGCTGGGAGCTGCCTGTCTGGAAAGCAGGTTTGCAGAAAAGGTCCAGGGGTCCTGGTGGACACCAAGTTGAACCTGAGCCAGCAATGTGCCCCTGCCTTGAAAAAGGCTAATGGTATCCTGGGCTGCATTAGGAGGATTGCTGCCAGCAGGTCAAAGGTGATCCATCCCCTCTGTTCAGCCCTGGTGAGGCCACACCTGTAGTGCTGTGTCCAGTTCTGGGCTCCCTGGTACAGGAGAGACATGGAGCTACTGGAGAGAGTCAAGTGAAAAGCCACAAAGATGATGAAGGAACTGGAGCATCGGTCCTGTGAGCTAAGGCTGAGAGAGCTGGGACTGTTCAACCTGGAGAAGAGAAGGCTCAGGGGGATCTCATCAATGCATTCAAATACCTGAAGGGACGTTGCAAAGAGGACAGACAGGCTTCTTTCAGTGGTGCCCAGTGACAGGACCAGAGGCAAGGGGCACAAATTGAAACACAGGAGGCTCCATCAGAACATTAGGAATCACTTTTTCAGTGTGAGGGTGACTTAGCACTGGCACAGGTTGCCCAGAGAGGTTGTGGAGTCTCCATCTTTGGAGGTATTTAAAAGCTGCCTGGACATGGTCCTGGGCAGTATGCTCAAGGTGGTCCTGCTTGAGCAGGGGGTTTGGACCAGATGATCTCCAGAGGTCCCGTCCAACTTCAACCATGCTGTGATCTTGTAGTTGTGGTGAGATGCCTCCTCTTGTCATATTTCTTTAACAATAAAAAAGGTGGAAGTCACCATTCTGTTGCCCTTTGCTACTGTTGCATCTGCCTCTGTTTCTTCAGCGCTGAAAATGTCTTCTAAAAGTTATTTTTAATTTATAACATTAATTTATATTAAGGTCTGAAAGTTATTATTTCTTTTAAAAGCCATAGTTAATAGTTCTACCGTTCCTCTGTAGTACTGAAAAGTCTGTGAATAGTTCCTGTATTCGTGCTGCATTGCACAGTCTGCATGGCTGTGATGCTTGCTGATACAAGTAAACAACAGCTAATATGGCAGAACACTGCTCTGTGGAACTTAAGTCTTCTCAATTTATAGACTCTTAGAAAACAGCTATGATTGGAGGCAAAACAAATATCAAAACTCTCTAAACATATCTAAGCTCCTAGATATAGATTTGTATATGTTGTCTGACCAGACTTTTGGCATACTGTGATCAGACGGATTATTCTTGGATAGTTGGACAGTTCTTTTCCCTCTGATTTCTTTAAATTTTTCTTTTGCACTTGATTGTTACCTTGCCATTACTTTGATGTGTATTTACATACAATTCCATTCATTCTTGCTTAGGGCCATAATGTAGTTTTGAGACAGTCATGCATACTGAACAATGTACCAATCTGGTTATTATTACTGTACTAAAGTCTCCTTTGGTACAATGCTACTCCTCTCTCTTCCCATCCAGCTTTCTTTGCTTGTCTAAGTAGCAAAATGTTGATTGAGTTCCTTGCACTTGGAAATTTTGTCCTGCTCATGGACATTAGGACTTTTTTTTTTTTTTTAACTTCCATGTAGAAGTCATGATAATCTTTCTCTTCTGACACTGTTTTCTCTGAAATAATTTATTTGATGCTATTTGTTCTTCAGAACACTTGTGTTTAGGTAGTGACTCGGTAGTCTGGATACCCTGGTGGAGGTTTCTGTTTTGGTGGACGTACTCATGCTGGTTTACATCAACAGATAATTTCTCCTGTAATGTTGATTCAAGATAGATATATTGAAGAAGATAAACTTGAAACGCTGGTAACATTTCTTCTGTCTTTAACTGCTTTTTTGGGTGCAATTTTTAAAAAGTGAACTTTCATACCATCTGTGGAAGAGTTTTCATAAGTATTTTGTGTTTTTCCTCCTCTTTCTTCCTGCCTGCCACAAGTTATCAAACCATTAATGGTCATTTGTGCTGAAATAGTCTATTAGTTACAGTAAACCTGCTTGCTGTGAGCTGGGCTATATTAATTACATCTAACAGCCGAGTGTGGGGGGTTTTATATTTATTTTGTAGTTCATTTCTCCTTACAGTTCCTGGGGGATTGCAAACTAAAAATATGTTTAACTGTACAGATTGTTCTCATTGCTAAAGAGCATTTCCTTATTCCTGTAAGGACTTGCTGTGGGATCAGCTCTGAGTTGACTGAAGGGCAAATTTTTGGCTGAACAGAAGTCATCCTTCTAACACCAGATCAGGAGAGCATCTTTCTCAAATAGATGCTATTGGAATAAAAAAATGTTATTTTGAGAATTATAAGTTTAAAAGTCACAATCTGAAAAGTAGCTATCAAGTCTCTGCAAACAAGCTGAGTGGTTTAAAAATAAAAAGCCCAGAAGCATCAGTAAGTTGACCAGTGAGTGTCTGGTCTTGCAAAATTACACCTAATATTATCATTCAATCCATAATGTTCTTCCTTGGGGATGTGTTTTTGTATCTCAGTATTTATAGGCTGCTAACACACAATCACAGAATCACAGAATGTTGGGGATTGGAAGGGACCTCAAAAGTTCATCTAGTCCAATCCCCCTGCCGGAGCAGGATCACCTAGATGAGATCACACAGGAAGGTGTCCAGGCGGGTCTTGAATGTCTCCAGAGAAGGAGACTCCACAGCCTCCCTGGGCAGCCTCTTCTAGTGTCCTGTCACCCTCACTGTAAAGAAGTTTCTTCTCAAGTTTAAGCGGAACCTCCTGTGTCCCAGCTCACACCCATTGCCCCTTGTCCTACCATTGGGCATCACTGAGAAGAGCCTGGCTCCATCCTCCTGACATTTGCCCTTAACATATTCATAAACATTAATGAGGTCTCCCCTCAGTCTCCTCTTCTCCAAGCTAAAGAGACCCAGCTCCCTCAGCCTTTCCTCATAAGGGAGATGCTCCACTGAAGAACTAATAAGTCTGAACTACTAATCGAATCATCTGAACTAATAATCAGTGAACTTCTTGCAGTGAGAGCCTTGGAATAAGAATTGCACGTGAGCTGATCCCAATAGTGCAAGACAGTAGGACACCTAAAAGAGACCCATGTATGTAGAGATATTTTGGATGGCTTTTACTCAACATTATAGAATGCTATCCCTTTGCCAAAGTGACTTAGAGATACTGTTTCTTGAATTTTGCTGTTTTAAGAACTAGATGTTGCTTCAAATGAAATATGAGAACTTTATTGATGTTAGAATACCAAATTTTAATGTCTTGAAAAGTTTGAAAGTGTATGTTATAAATAAATCTCTTTCCAGGCACAGTATGTGCTTTTCCTGCAGCAGTGAAACATGAGCAGATGTACTTCTCTATTCTAACCTGAATTCCTTTTAAAATGTTATTCAAAACCTAAGTTTGTAAATTATTCTGGTGTAAAGTTGGATTAGTGGATCACATTATTTCCCTATCTCCGCAGAAATTACCTGTGCATCACAGTTCATTTTATTAGGTTAAAACTTGCAGGACTGTTGAACCCTGCGATATTTGTTAGTATAAAGCAAGGAAGTTAGCCTTTTTGTTGGGCACAGGACTGGTAACCAGGGGATGAAGCTCTGTTCTTGACTCAGTCTCCAAGCCTTCTTGTATGATCTGGAGAAAATGATTTAGTCTTCTTGAACCTTATGTTCTGCACCTATAAACAGGAGAAAAGTTCTGCAAGTACTCGCTAGTGAGGCTTTTTAATTCCTGAGTGTTGTCAAGATGCTTTGGGATCCTGAAAAGGAAGGTACCAGATAAAGGCAAAGGACAGATTGCTATGTTCTCCTTTTCAAAATTCAAAAGTGCAATTTGGAAAAGCCTCTTGAAGTTTGAAGTTCTGTTTCCTTAATAAATCCGTCATCAAACATAAACACTTATTTTTCCCCTCTCTGGCTCGCTTTTCAGCTTTCATTTCTTACTGCACAGGAAAATCTCCTAAAACTGGTCCATGTGTTTCTGCTAATTGCTACTCTATGCCATTTTAGAAAAATGAAGAATAATTAAGTAGTTAGAGGAACTGGGCAGTAAAAGGGGTAGCTTTTGGACAATTCATGAAATAGTTGGTGCCTTTTAATGGTAGGGTACTCCCTCTGCTCATGAATTATTCATTGTAATGCTTTTGTTATAATGGCGACAGTGTTCGGTCTCCGAGGCAGTTCTGGATAGCCTTCCTCTGCTGAAATACCGCACAGCAGCAGCTACCATTTGTTTTATAAACTAATGCATCTAAGTCAATAACATAGTGAGTAAATGTATTTTCACGATCAAGAAAATGAGAAAGGGGAAAGAATAACAATGTTATAACTAGGAGGGTCTGTTTTGCTGAAGGGTTCAGTTTGTTTACTTTTCTGGGAACTATTTAGGGAAATCATTTAAAATAAATATTTTTACAGATTATTGTGTTTAGTATTAGATGCAAATTATATCTATAATGAAAAGAGACACTAGTGTCTCTGCTCTGTATAGCATTGTGCAATAAAAGGCAGTTTAAAAACACTCATTGTACATAAACACATCAAGCTTTGCTCAAAACTAATGTTTAAAGGTCTCTTTGAAACAGTTTTTTTAAGATGAAACATAACATAACCACATAACCCACACAGAAAATGTATCTGAGTCATGTGCATACAGAAATAAAAGTTTCTTTGTGGTATCTAGTATCAGTCTTTCATTAAAGCACGGACTTTCCTAAAGAGAAATTCCAGTGCTGACGGTTAAGGGTTCTCCCCCCCCGTTTTCCCCCCGCCTCCCTACCCTTTCTGATGCTGACTTAAGCCCCTGAGCCTGGCAGGGTGCGTTAGGGACGGTCCCCGTGCAGAGCGGGGAATTCAGGGCTGGGGACTCCATGGTACTGGTTTTTGTGGCCATGTGCTCTGGTAGAGTGCACGGCTCTCTCTCTGATGTGATTTAAAAAGGGGTGTTTTCTCCTCAGCCATATATGTACTCCTAAAATGCCTTCAAGCGACAGATAAGTGTGTGTGGGGGACGGAAGCAGTGAGCAGATAGATGAGCGATTAGGTCATTTGGATTAGGACGGAGGGTTTTTGCCGCTGAACTTCTCTTCTTATTCCTTGCTGATCAGAGTGTCTGCATACACGGAGGGTTGAAACTGCGTAAGTAGAGAAAAGAAAACTCCATAGATGGATATAGCTGCAGAACTATAAGGAGCACTGAAGAAGAGAAAAGTTTGAATTGAAAGTATATGTGGTTTCGGGGAATCTGAATCATGCAGTATTACTTTCACTTTTTCTAGGCTTGTATTTCCTATGAACAAACCATTGGGGAGATAGAAGTTCTGATTTAGATAATGTCTTGCAGTCTTTGGAATAACACATTCTGCTGGAGGGGGAGTCCTTTTGGCAAAGGTCGAGCTCCGTGAGCAAAGAGCTTTCCCCGCTACCCACATTCACATTGTTTCTGCCAGGAATGTCAACTTCGGGCCTTTTCCTGTGAATTTTTCATGTATTTAGGTGGCTACCCCACGTAAAATGGAAGCACCGATAGGAACCCCTCCTTTCCTTTTTCCTGTAGCTCTGCTCAGACCATTCTCTGTTAGCATGGTAGTGGTACAAAGTGTGTGGTCTTTCAGCTCTGACTAATGCGTTTTGTGCTGTGTGACTGAAAATGCCTCCTAGTCTGCCAGGGCTGACTGAGGGTTGTGGAATGTGGTGCCTTTTCTCTGTTTCGCTCTGATTTTTTTCTTTTCTTTTCTTTTCTTTTTTTCTTTTTTTTTTTTTTTTTCTCCTTCCAGTAGAAGTGTGTAGGCAGCTTGTTGAGAAACCTGGAGATGCAGGGGAAATGCTTGTACGTTGTGGAATGTGGCTTCCCCTGGGAGACCCGGCCAGGCGGGCAGTGAATGAGCAAAGTGGAAGAATGAGAAAGGGAGGAGGTCGGAGGCAGGGACAGATAGGAAAGAGCG
>NW_010322691.1:38677-42488 GCF_000700745.2 Antrostomus carolinensis
AGAGAGGAGGAAGGAAGGAGGTGGAAACGGAGGGGCCCGTTTCCCTTTTTCTGAAGCAATGACAGCTGGTTCTGTCCTGCTTCACATGACAAAGTGCTGTGGAGAGGAGTATTTAAGCTGGAAGCCAGCGAGCAAGGGTGGTCAGCTGATTTTATTTTATTTTTTTTCCAGGCTTTAGTCAGGTGATTGCTGATGACTACTCAGCCCACCAAGAAGGGACTTCAGCACACAGGTAAGAGAGAAGCTGTATACCCTTACATGCAACTGGGGAGCCCGGGAAGGGATGTAAACAGCCCTAACATTGTTTGAATAGTTAAATAAATAAGTATTCCTGACTTGCTTGGGTGTGTAACACTGTGATTGTCTTTTTCAATGCTGATACTTTTGCTATTCAGTCCTGTTCTCGCTTTATTTATTTGTTTGTTTGTTTGTTTGTTTATAAGTCTGTCTTTAATTAGAAGGGTTATTGGAAAAAAAAGACCAATTGTGTGTTGCTAAATATAGTCCTGGGTATTGCATGAATGTTGCATTCTGTTACTTTTTGAATAAAATAACTTTCCATAATGCAAGTGTGTCAAACTCATATTTAGAGGGGAATTCCCAAATACTTAAACTATGAGTCATAAAAAGTTAAAGGACCAGTACAACAGTTCAGGATAAAAACTCTGTTCAGCCTTGGGTAGCTGCTTTTGTATATGTTGGTAGTTAAATATGTCTTAACCCCCCCCATCCCCTGAGATGTGCAAAAGCTGAAGCAGTTATAACTCTGCTGACCGTAACCCAAAACATACGTAGCAGAGGCTAAACAGATGACTGGGGAGCAGGATTGTTCGAGTGCTCTCGGTTTCATGCATCTTTTCTTTCATTGTTTGTATCTAAGAACCTGGTGAAAGAGTCTTCTCGTGCTGAGGGTGCTTCAAAGGGCTCTGAGTCCCTAATTCCTTTTATGTAAAGTCTTAGAAAGAAAACAAAACAGAAAACCAGTAATAAGTACACTTACTATAAGGAAAAATTACAAAATAAAAATACCTAGTGAGTGTGACTTATAAAAGTGGTTTTCAGCTGGTTGTATGCCTGGCTATTGTGCCACACTTCCTTCTCTTTAAGCATAACTATGTAATGTGTTCCTCCTTACCATTGCTTCTCTTTACTAAAAGGTTTCAGATACCCTCTGAAATTTTGAATGACTCATATTAAAAGATGCGTTCAAGAGTTTTTAAGACGAAAAAAAGACAGACAAGCGTTCCCATCTCCCACCTGTAGCTCTGAAAAACTCCTTGTGGTCTAGGGTTGAAGAAGTCTTTATTTTGAAAAGCTGTCATATGAATTTCCATATTTTACTGGTAACCTTATTCCTGTCTGCTATTTTGCAGTATTTACATAAAAACTATTTCAGACATACTTTTTCCTATCAGTATCTGCAGAGTTTCATAAGATGCTGGTGCTATACACAAGAGGGGTAAAGATGCATGACTTTCCAATTACTTTTAATTTTGTGGTGTTTCTCTTTTCTCATTGTTAAAAACGTCTCTACTCGTGACAAGCTGGCTGTGGGATATTGGTATTGTCTTATAACAACAGCTGATGCTTAGATGCTCAGATGTACTGAGGTTTAATCTGGGGGAAGGAGACCCTGGTATGGGGTATTGGGATAGGTGGAGGACTGTTTCTGTTGACTTCAATGGACCTTTATCAGATGCAAGCCTGAGGAAACACCCAGCTTCAAGTGACGGACTAGGAGGATAACTGCAAGAAGCATGGGAAGCATCAAAGAGGTTGATAGTGGTAGGAGCTTATTTACAGAAAGGGATAAGAGCTGTGAATTTGGCTTTCATACTAGATCATGGCACGGAGAGCATTCTTAGGTTTCAAATACTCTTTGGCAATGGCTCTCTGCTAAAGGATTTCAAGACATTTTTCCCTTTTTATGGGATGGGAGGAGGAGAGGTTTCATGAGGTGAGGGAAGATCAGTGAAATGAAAGAGAGTCAGGCAATAATGACTCTGGTTAGTGGAGATTGCTCTAAAGAGACTGGTCTACTTGCCCTGAAGGCCACCAACGAGGCACTTGCTCTTCAGTGTTTGCCTTCTCAATCAGAATTGGGAATCGCCCAGGCTTGGGGCTCTGGAGAAATTAGCTATCAAGTCTGCAAGTACCCCAAGTTCCTGTAAGCCATTCCACATCAGCTTCATCTTAAGCAAAGTGAACTTTTATGAATGGATGGAAATCTTCTTATGTTTCATGCAATTGTCCCTAGGGGAATTCCTGTCCAGGCTGCGTGCTGCAGAAATGCTGTCTGTGCAGGCGCGTGAATAAGTTCATATTCTTACATATAGGCACACTGTGGTGTGAGAGAGGATCAGACAGCTAAAACTTGGATGGGTAAATATAAAACTATTTCAGAGAGTACTGATTTCTTTTCCTTGGGTTTTTTTGTTTGGTTGGTTGGTTTTTTAATCTAGTGGTTTTGGTGTGTTGGGTTTTTTTTGTTTTGTTTTTGTTTTTTTTTAAATCTATGAGGTTTCCTTAATTTATTGATTATCTATGAGCACTAGCATCTTTAAACTCCTGGCAAGGTAGCCTGTCTAGTTCAAATATGTCTCAAAAGATAGGAAATATTTTAATTTCAGGTATATTCCTGCCTTTTCATTTGTGTTTTTAATATGTTTGCATCTGAAGAGAGGGGTTGGTTTGAAATATTTCAAGTGCAGTTCCTAGATTTTCATTTATTGATGTGAGACTATCTCTTTCAAATAACTTCTGACGTGTGATCACTTTAGGTCATGTTTATTTAACCCTGGCATTGCCTAATGATCATGATTGCCTTGAAGCTAAGTAGAAAAAAATAAATAACTTGACTGCAGATGAGGAACTGATTCTGTGTATATGGCTGTATAAAGGGTAACAACTGCAGTATTTAATTTTCCTTAGAGCAGTGGAAGAAGATTTAAAGGGTTCAACAGCTGTACTGAGTAAACTTGCAAGAACATGAGCTCTTAACACCTTTAGAAAGAGACACTTACTTTCATAAATAAAATCAGTTAAAGAATGTAAAGAAAAATTTCAAGAAAGAGTAGCTGAATCACATTATTTTAATTAAATATTTATTATATTGAAGTGCTTTACTATGCATTTTCTCATAGTTTTTTTTTTTTATTAACTTTGGAGAGTGAAGACCACAGATTATTTTTATTTATTTTTCTATTACTCAATAAAGGGCAGACCTTGCTGTTACTTATTTTAGTAAGATCTCTGTAGGTGTATTTCAGGGCTTAATTTGACACCAAAACAGGTATTACTTAAGTGTTATATATCACTTCTATTCCACTCGGACAGTATTTTAGTTGTTTAAAACCAAAACTCTTATTTCCCCTATTTCCTATTTACGAGCAGACTTTCGAGCGCAAACAGCAGAAATCTGGAATAGGATTTTCCAGCTCCGAGGAACTAAGAAGCTTAGACCTTTTTGGGATTATTCGCATGAATCTCTGAAGGCTCCAGTTGCCTACTAAAACTCAAATAACCTCGTGAAATTTTACTATCGCCAGGCAAAATCCTTCTGGTGTCTTTAAGATCCTCTTAGTCGTATTATTTGATAGTTTATGGCGCTGTTTTAATTTTAAAATAGTCCGAAGGCTTACTGCTGTAAGTCGTTGTTATTACAGCAAACCGAGTGAGTGCCGTGACTGCCTTTCCCGCATGGCCCTGAGGCTCCCGCAGCGCTCGCCCTAGCCCGGGGCTTGCAGCGGAGCCCGGGGGGTCGCCACCCGGCGGAGGACCGGCGGTACTGCACCCCACCCCCCCTTCTCCG
>NW_010322692.1:0-592 GCF_000700745.2 Antrostomus carolinensis
TTTAACACTGTAGGTGGCTCTGCATGCATGTGGTGTGGCAACAGACATGGTGATAGAACACTGCATCAAGGCACGAGCAGCCTTTGTTGTCTCCCCTTGTTGTTACGGCTTCATTCAAAACACAGTGAAATTTAAATATCCACGAAGGTAAACTAAAGCTAGCAAGATAAGCTTTAAAATGCCAGTTTAAATGAAGGAAGAGAGTACTAAAAGAGTATAGAATCAGTCAGTTGAATATCATTGCAAAGGTCGAGGTTAAATTGGTTCACAGTTACAGTGCTACTGTTTCCTCCTGTTTCTCTTTGCAGACCTGTCCTGAAAGGCGGACCGATTCGTAATTCCTGGGTGGTTTTTTTCTGGATTTATCTGTTTATAGTTCAGAAGACTTTATACCATCAATGTAGTAGATATAGTATGTGGGAATCTATGTAATATGCAGACCTTTTACCTTGAAATCAAAAAGTTAATAGAAAACTCATGGAAATTACTGTAAGAGGGGGAATTGACATTTTAATGTTGGAGAAAGATGTAAGCAATCAGTTTAAAGAAATGGATCTGCTTTATACCACAGTTTATTGCTTGTGAAACTCTT
>NW_010322692.1:624-24018 GCF_000700745.2 Antrostomus carolinensis
CTGTATTTCAGTTCATATTTTTAATACTTTTTCAATGGACTATGTAGATATTTTGCCTTCTTCTAATCTGCCATGTTGGAGATACTTACGTATCTCAGGCGTAAGAATTTTTATGCCTTTGATATCAATAAAATGTAGAAAGTAAGCATAAAGTGGCAGGAGATAAGAGGCTAACTACTTTCTGAAGCGGAACTAGATAGGGGAAGAGGGTTGTGGGGTTTTTTTCATAAAGCCGAGTTTTGCATTTTGGATGTCCAAGGTGAATCAGATTTAATTCTGCTAGGAATTACAACATTGTATTTTATATATGTGTATATATATATGTACAAAACATATATTTGCTAAAATAAGAAACTGAAATATGCAATCTTAAAATAAATCAACAAATCTGAAAAAACCCTTATTCTTCCATGTTAAATGTTTTTCCTATTTGTCTATAGTATCAAAGTGTGCTGTTACAGAATTGCATGGAGAGTAAATATTTTGAATTTGTCAGTTTGATAAACTTCACATTTTATAGTATTTTCTTAGTCAGTTTGATTCTTAAGTCTCTTTATGTGCATCCCTTTTTGTTTTATCTTGTGACACAGTAGAACAAATAAGTATTCTTAACAAAGAGGCAATAAAACGTTAAGCCTTCTAAAGTTAGCAGGCATCTAGCTTTTATCTGTTGACTTGTTTTAAAATTGACGGGGTACTGTTTAACTTTTGACTAGTTATGTTTTTCGATCGTGAAAGACTGAAAATGTGCACTATGTTAGAAAACTTTTGTTACTGTAGATGCTGCAAGAAAGTACATTATGGTTTTGCATTTGCTAAAATTTTAAATCTAACATCATAAGCCTATGCAGAAAATTATTTGGTTCATAACATATCAACCCTGGCTTGAGCTACACTTTAGGGGTTTGCTTTTTCTTTTTTTCTTATTTTATATGGTTATAAAACACGATAGCCTGCCCATATCCCCATAGTGTCTGTATTCTGTACTCAATTCCATTGTAGAGACACCTTACTTTTGTGATACAAACAAAATATATGCATGTCTAGAGGCTGTAATATAAATGGAAACACCAGTAAATCTTTGTTAGCATTTATAACGATTTAAAGAGAGAATTTTTATGAATAATACAATAGGAAAAAAAAGACACCAAATATGATTTTCCTTTTCTAGTGAACTGGAATTGTAATGGTTTCTGGTTTTATTTTTTTAAATGCCTTTCTATAGGGTACAGTTATTGCTATTTTGTTTGAAGTGTCTTCAAGTATGTAATGACTGCTTCTATTTTCCACCTCTGCTTTTAGAAATGTTAATTGAATTGGTCTATTTTATTTTTTTTCAGTCATCAGTTCAAAGAAATTTTGTCCTACAAGGTAAGTCAAAGGGTTGGGGGGCAGGGAAAAGAGGATTATATGCAGTTCCTGCGTTTCACCGAGTTGTCTTATCAAATGAAATATAAATGGTTATCTTTGAATTGCGAGGAGGAGCATGTGTTACGTGAAATGTTCATTAGCAGAGCAGGTGACATTGTGTTGCTTTCTTTCCACCATGCATTTTTAAGGCTTTTTTTCTTCAATAAAGTTAAAGTTTCTTCACAAAAGAACTTTTTTATCATAATGTATAAGCGAGACATTCCTAAGATACTTCAATATGTAGAAGTTAACATTACAGGATACCAATTTATTTAGATCTTAAATACAACTGTTTATACTGTAGAAATGTCTGATCATTTCTTAGGTAAAATTACTGCTTTATAGAGACTATTTTGTGATAAACGTTAGCTTTCTCCCTCTGATTTATGTCTAGAAGATTGGACATAGGGACTAAGAAGAGCTTATATTTATCAGCAAGAATTTTACCCAGTATTGTTTTAAAAACATTATTCAAAATTATTTCAAAAATATTCAAATGTGTTTTGACCCTGGAGAGCCAGGGTCTGTGTGGAGGTAGTCTGAGAGAGAAGTGGGAGAAAGAATCAATGAGGCATGCAGATCTGACAGAATGAAGATAACAGGGGAGTGAAAAACAACGAGAGCAGAGAGGTGAACATCAGACAATTGGTACTGATCTGTTTTGTCTAGTGCATTTAAACTAGTTAGTGATGGGCAACCAGAGATCTGAAGATTAGATGCACTTAATGTGGCAAGGAAAATGTTTACATTTGAGAGAAGCAAGGTTATATAGAAACTTTACTAAGTTTACATGCCAAATCCTAGACAAGGATCTTGATGTTTAGAATATAGAAAAAGAATTTTGGAGATGCAGAATAATCCTTTGTAACAAAAATATGAGAGAGAGATGGTATTTCAATTATCCAAACTTTTTTGGGACAGTAAACATAGCAAAGGTGCTATATGTAGCAGGAAAGTGGAGATTATCCTTTTTAATCCTCAAGTAAGAGGGCATTAAAAAAATTCAGAAAATTTACAGCCATTTTATACAGGGAAGTTCAGTAATCCGGTAATACGCTAATCTTATCGTCATGACAATCTGATTTATGTACATTTTACTCATTTAAATGGAAATAAGTGTCCGTAGATTGAGATTACAAAAGCAGCTCAGTGGATTTGCACCAGCCATTATTTTTTCCCTTGATTTAACATTCTTTTCAACACATTTTTGTGTTTCTAACACATAGTCATGAAGAACTCAGGTTCCAGTTAAGAAAAAGTTTATTTACTAACGTATTATTAAAAGTAGACCTGTTGACAGTACAGAGGGACATGATGACAATTACAAAGACAAGGATGCCTAGATTAGGATAGTGTGTATATAAAGATCAGAATTTTTTTCTTAATCTGTTAGTCCATGGAGGTTTAAATCACAGGGTTTATCAACACTGTAAAAGCTCCAGCATTTTATTACTTGTGTTGCAGAGGGCACAGGGGCTGAGAAGAATGATAAAAAATATTGCTGCTCTTAATAATGTAAGAGTCTATACAAATGGTCTAGGCTGGTTGGTGCCTCAAATAATCCTAGTTATAAATAACTTTTGTTATACAGCTAGCTATATGCATTTTTATATTTCATATTAATAAATTGTTACAGGTTATTGGCTAGTAGCCAAAGCTGACATGTGTTAGTCAGATGTTGTCTGTATCACCCCCCTCCAGTTCCCATTTTAAATTCATTTCTCTTATCTTTCATTTTAGTGAGATCTAAAAAGTCATGCAGAAGTCTGGCAATTCCAAAACTTTTTTGATGAGAACATTATGCTGTAATTCATTAGTTTATAGCTGCAAAGAATGAGGTTATGATAGCTGTAGATTTCTGCCATGATACAATCTGAGACTGTTTGTCAAGACACTCTCCCTGTAGGAGAATTGAAAAGTAAAGCTGAGTAACTTTGCACATGCAGCTTTGAAAACTTAATAGGAATTGAAGGCATGGGTGTTCTAGTAAGCAAGTTAACTGTTTATGCACACACAAAGTTTAGGCAGTTTATAATTACTGTCTTCATTGTTTTAGAAATGCTTTTCTTATTTCTGCCAACGGGGAATTCAACAATTTAATGACTGTGTCATGGAGAAATGATGTAGTCATGACTTAGGCTCTAGTTTAACTTTTTGGATCATCTCTGTAGGAAGCCAAGGCATTAGTGTCAGTCCAGATTTTCAGGTTAAGTGATGAGGCTTACCTTGGCTCTGGCCTAGTTGGATGAGCTGAAAACCTGATGTTGCAAAGAGTTGGGTTGTGTTGCGTGCCTGAAGGCTGGTGAGGGTTTCTGTGCTGATGTGGATCTTCTCCCTCTCCTCTGAATCCCTCTTTTTCTCCCCAAGCTGCCTGACACTGCTTCTTCTCTCTGAACAGCAACCACATTGCCTGTGGCTCTCCTCCATTCTTCAGTAGTCACATCTGGGTTTGACGTTTTCAGCTCTTTTGTACTACAGAAATAGCCATATTTGAACTGAACTGACAGGGCATAACGTGTTTAAGTCCTAAACATGTTATAACATGTTCTCATTTTGCTTGCATATTTCTTAAGGAGTTGTGAGCTGAAAACCTGCATGTGAATGGGCTGTACTAGGGAACAAATATCTCTGCCTCAAGAAACTGTAAATTTATTTAAAAGAGTAATATTTGAGTATCAATTAGTGATAATATTCTATTTTATAATATATGGGCAAACTTTTTTGTGGTCAAGTGTCTCTTACATTTATGAATTGGATGGAGCATACTTTGGAGGGAGTTACTATCTTGATTTTATATGAAGATGGGATTTCATTGAGGTTTTTTGTGAAGTGAAGAATTTTGGATATTGATGTCCCCCCAATGAAAAGCTGGAGGATACTGATGAAAGTTGAAGTATCCTTAGGTGAAGTTGCTCTCTCCATCTGTTACAGGAATCAAACCTTTAAAATTACGATTTTATATCAAACAAGAATTTTTTAAAAAAAAGAGTTTCCTGCAGAAACTTTGAGTGGAACAGGAATAGTTTGAAAGTGAATTATGTTCATTTTGATGTAAGAAACCTTCCTATTCACAGCCAGGTATTTTTTGCCTTCAGAATCAGTTTTGCCCTCAGAATCTTTTGGTTTGATACTAAATGGATTTGGCAGAGACCCACAACGTGATTCTTCTGGGATTCAAAATCACTGCTTGAGAGAAATGTGTAGTAGTTCAAATCACCTGTTTAAGAATTTTGTCTTGGCTTCTTATTGATGCAGAGATGCTGCTCCGTGATGACGGTGCTAAAAAAAGGATGTTTTGCAAACTTCAGTTACTAATTGAAGGCAAGATTAGTCTGCAGTATGTCTTTGAAGAATGCTATTGTGTATACATTGCATCCAATTCAACTGCTGCAGAGAATTAGAGAAAATTTAGCAAGTAGCAAATACTCATGGATAGAAATGTGGTTGTGGTTACAAACACTTGATTTACACACATATTTACAAGGCGAAGCAGTATCAAAATTAGGATTTATATACAGATAATTTTTCTAGAAATACAGTCTTCAACATGATAGTGTTTTTGATACTTCTAAACATTTATATTTCCTTATTTTATTTGGAAGAAGGAAATACTACTGGACCAAATGTCTTTTTTTTTTTTTTTTTTTCCCTAGGAGCACATGATTCTTTGCAGATTTGCAGATCAGACAGCTGTTCAGCTTCCACCTGAACGCAGGCTAATTGGTATGAATTCCTGCAGCTGCTGTGTAAACTATCTCAGTAATGTATTTACCTTGATATATAAATGAAGAAGTAGTACATTTATGAACACGGGCTTAAGTTGCTGTCTTAACATAACACTTGAAAAACTTGATTTTTTTTTTTCACGTTTTGTCTCTTGCTGTTCGGAACTATGGTATAAAAATATGAGATAGAAGGTTTGCGTTTTACTGATTTTTGTTGCTTCACCTTTTTTTTCCTCCCACCATTCTCTGAAAAGAATTAGGTCTTTGTAAAGTTCATAAAATCCTGCTATTACCAGTTTATCTTACATTAAAAACACAGGCTGTTTGTAGTAGTGATTTTCAGTGTGTACCCTTTATTCTGCTTTTAATTGCTGATGATAACTTTCTTAGAAGGGCAAACTTCTAATGCCAACTGTAAGGCTAAATTGCAGAGGTTGGGCTAGCTTTGGTACAGTCAAGCTTAAGAACATACAACCCTATTTGGCCCAACTCATTGGTAAGATCATAATAATTTTAGAAAAAACACAGAAGGTTTTCTGGGCTTTTTTTTTTTTTTTTTTTTTAATAGTGAATAATATTTATAATCTGAAGACTTTGCCAAGAATACAGTTTGGCTTACCCCTTACCTGAGGTACCAGCATTCCCATTGTGGTGAAACTTATGTTATAGCCACAGCACTGCATGACTCAATTTTTACCTTTTGTTAGTCAGTTCTGTTTCAGGTTTGTACTGTATTGCCATTCTGAGTAAGAGCAGCTGCCTTCCATTCAGTCATTTCCATACCATTAATGGCCAGAGTAAGTTGGTCCCTGAGATTTTAGTTTCTTGGTCAGGTGTCAATGACTTCCGCGGTAAAGAAATGCAAGAAGCTATCATTAAGGTAGTGGGAGTTTCATTACTTCAGAAGGACAGCAAAATGCATAACACATCAAATATTCGGAATAAGCAAAGCCATTTCTTCATTATGTGCAATATTCCAGTATTCTTTGGCTTACAAAAGGGTATAACATGCTCCTGTCTGGTATTAATGTTCTGATGGAAGCTATAAAGTAGCTTCCAGGTCAGAAACGTCAGAAGGAGCTGGGAACTCTCAGGATATAACTGCATTTTTGGCGTGCGAGAAATTCTGAGAAACTATTAAAGCAGTAGTAGCAAATAATAATAATGATAATAATGATAATAACGATAATGCCTAGCTAAAGCTTAATTTGAATAGAATTCAAAGTTTTTTCCTATATTTACTGCACAAAAAGAAAATAATACAGATTCTGAGATAACAATATATATTTTATAATAAATATGAACTCACAAATATATGAGAATAATGTCCCAAGAATTAATTTGTGGGTGAAGCCAATTAAAAGGGTAAAGCCAGTCCACCACAAGATCTGTCCTGGTTGGTTTATATAAACTGATAATTTCTCCCTGCAACATGTAAGTCCATACAGGACTGAGCTGGAAAGATCTTTTTCAGACCTAACCTTATTATTACTGTATTTCTAAATTGTCTCCTACCCAGTTACTACCTGTCTCAAATTCCAAGCCACCACAGAACAGAGTCTAAATGTCATCATGTTGGTGAAGTTAAAGTAGTGAATTTCTTTTGTAACTAAGGAATTCACCTGGGAAGAAGAATACTTCTGGCCATTGGCTTACTCTGGAAAGACAGAATAGGTTGGACTGAGTACTGTATTAACGTGTGATGTGCACCAGCTGTTCTGAAACACAAGGATACTGAGGGGCATGTTAGTGCCACCTACCCAAAACTTCTGCCAGGGCTTGTAATGATACAGACACTCAAGCTCTGTATATATTCAGGGGAGAGAAGGAGGGAGGTCCAGAGGGTAGTTTGGAATGCCAGACTTGTATCCTGATGGTAAACAGAATGAGTGCTCCTGTCTCTTCCCTTCATCTCAGACTCCAAATATATTTAACTGTGCAGTTCTGTCAAGAAAAGACATAGAAGCATTGGCTTTGAGACTGAAAAAGAATTGTGCTTTATTCGTGACTTGAGACTGTATGACTGTTAGTGATAAAACATTTCAGGGAAGCACTAAATCTTTCTTGCAAGAGTTTCAAACTGTTGAAAATACAATCTGACAAATCAGTTCTGTATTTCAGAACATAGTAATCAATTATAATAAGTAAATATGTAGAAACAAATGACCCCATCATCTTGGCATGGCTGAATTGTAATACCAACTTTGAAGCAGAAAAAACCCCTTGAATTTTTCCTCCCATTTTTTTTCTGCAGGTAAATCTGAGATAAGATTTGTTTTCATTAGTAATTTAGTATTTTTGTTCATAAGCAGCTACATTCATATCTCTCCAATCATTTACACTGGATCACTGTTTGGTATTTTATTCTTTTATTGATATTCAGGAACCAGAGATTTTCAGATTTTAGCTGAAAGTACAGGAAGAAAACAGTTATGGTTATAAAGAGAGTAGAAGTTTGGCAATTAAGAGAGCTAAGAGCTAAACTAGGCATTTTTTTTTTTCCTTCCTGTGGCTTTTACATTAATGCATGGATTTTCCTGTAAATTTTGGGAATACTTAAAAATAGTTGTGCCTGTTCTGTTTCTCCATATATAAAGAGTTAATAATGCCTCTCAAGATCTTTACTAAATGAGGGTTACAAGTCACAGATGTGATTTAGAACTATTATTGACTGTATATTTGAAGTAAAACAGGTTAAAATCATTTTGTAAGCAGATTTGGAACTTATTTTTTAGATGACTTATGGATGTGTTTTCCTAACATTGAATGTTGAAGTGCATGATTCTGATAATGTTGCTACATGTTTGGAGTTTCCATGCTCTCCTTTGCTCTCATTTTAGGAAAGCAGTGTATGGGGCTTGTGGATCTGGATCGGGCATGGGCTGCAGAAGAACGTAACTACTCTGTCCAAGTTATATCTATGGAGCCAGAGAGTTGTTCTCCAAAGAACAATATGTTTGTGGGCATCCCTACTTAGAGTGTGAAACTTGCATTTGATTTGAAGTTGAACATAAATCTTCAGTGCATAGTGACATCCAGCAGATACAAGCATAGCTAGAAACCAGACTTCATGCGTCTTGAACACATTGCGTTTGGAAAAGGAAGCAGCACAGAAAGTCTTAGAAAGTGAACTGTATGCAGAGCATGCATCTAACAACCATGCGTGGAATCGTGTCCCTCTGTAAAGGTTTAGAAAACAGTTGGTCTTACTGAAGGGAAAGTGATTTCCTTTCTGGCAAAGCTGTCTTGGCTGCTTCAAAACTGTGTTCATGGACAAAACTGCATTTGTGTTCAAAAGCAGAGCAGTTATCAGCCAATAATGCAGATCACTAGAGGGACAGAAAAAAATCAAATGTATGGTGTTAGTGAAGAATGCTGTGCAAAAGGTGTTGGCTTGACTTTGCTAAAGAATTCCATACTATTGTAGGAAGACTATTTTTAATAAAAGTTCATCAGAATACTTTGGACATCATTCTGCTTATCAAAAATGTGTTCTAACTGATCAATCTTTTAAAAAGACTTTAAAATTATCTTTAGACATTACACAAGGATTCTGTAACCAGGCATTTGAAAGTGTGTTTAGTTAAAGAAAGCAAACTCCAAATTATCCATTGATCAGATAATGGGAGCTAGTGATGATGTCAGCAAATGGATACTTTGCTGCCACCTCTGCTAATCGAAGTGTAATGCTTCCCATTCTTAAGAAACTTGCTGTCAGAAGAAATTTTTAAGGACAGTTCATGTGTCTATATATGTTGTCTTCATTGATTTTATATTCAGTTTAAAATTGGGAAAAAGGTGCCGTTGTGTACCGATTTGAAAAGGTCAACCACAGTCACATTACTGTAAAATGAAAATAAATGTTCTTCCCCTGATAGGTAGGCAGTTTTCTACCAGAATTCAAAATAATCTGTTGGCAACTAACACAATGGAAAATAGCTCCTAACGAGATTTTTTCCTGCATGTTTATGTGTTTGATATATTTATGAATTCTGCTTTGGGTTAATTTAAATATATCTGAACTTTGGTCAGTGTGAACATACCTTGAATTACAAACAACAGAATTACAGAATTAATAAAAAAAATACAGAATGACAAACAACAATAAGTATTGGAGGAAAAAAGGGATCCTAAGATATTTTATTCTTCATGAAACTTGTATTTCTAAAAGATCTAAATACTTGGGGTTTTTTATTGTGAAGACTGAAGGAAGCTGAACACTTATATGGAAGCACAAAGGTGAGCAAATAGATATTAATTCATACCTTTAGTCTGAGTTCTTCAGGGGATAAGGACAGTACTTTTTCTGCAGCTTTTTATAGTTACAGAAGTAGCTGAAGGTTGACAGAATGTACAGCAAATATAAAATATATGGCAATACCAATTGTCTCCAGAGTTTTCTCTCATACTTGCCCAAAGAGAACTCAGTTTGTAAGATAGCATTGTGTCAAGTCTGAACATTATCCATGTTAATTTACTTCATTTAGAACTCCATATACCATCTCTGGAGTGGGAAAATGTCTCTTCATTACCTTTTTGTGCTGAACAAAGAACTCATCAAGGTGAGACCCCTCATGCAAGCTTTGATGCTCTTTACAGTAGGGATTTTCACAGTGCTCTGCTCCAGGCAGTGGGTTCCAATATTAGTGTTTTAATTATGGTGATGTTAAATGTTTGGCATGGTCTAATGTTATGCAGTAATAAATAGCTTTCAGTAGAGCAAAAATCTGTACTGTCACATGCTTCAAAATTTCTACAATATCTGTCTCAATAGTCTGTAATAGTTTTGGATCTATGAGAAAATGGAGAAGGAATGCATTTGGGATGTGCCATGGGGAGCATGTGTGCCACTGAATAAAAGATAAAAATAGCTTTTTAACAGGCAAAACCAGTATTTCTTGAAAACAGGTGGAGAAGGAGCGTTAGAGAAGGAGCCTCTTGGACATTTATACAAATGTCCAAGAGGTTATTAGATACTTAGGACAGTCAAGAAGACTAGCTGAAGTCATACAAGAATCCAAATAGCAATCTCTGTTTTGTTTGGGGGTTTTTTTCCATTTTTTTAAAGTAGCTGTTTTCATGTGAATAATGCAATTTCCCACAGGTGGTGCTTATTTGTGGCTTAAGTAAATTATTTTATATCTGCTGCCCTACATAGGACTAGACTTCACAGGAAGAAAAGATTTATAGAAGCAAGGGAGAAAACCTGCAAGGCTAGTGTTGTGTTTATATGCATCATGACATCCCATTTTTCTTGGATGGGCCAAACTATAGAAAGTGAGTTTGTGACAGTTTGGTTTGTTTTTTTGCCCCCTCCCCCCACCCCGAGATCAGAGATATTTTAATGGCATTTTGTAGCATCCATCACCTTGATGGCTTACAGGTCAGTGAGACTGTATCCCATTTGTAATACTGCTTTGTGACCTTCTCACTGTTGGCATCAGTGAGCTCTGGTTTCTTTTCTTCTCAGGAGAACAGAATCTTCCTCATGTCTAAGGATGGAGTAACCTTACTATGAATAGTAAAGCCTGAACTGTACTTGAGGTGAACTGATGTTTTGTTTATTAAAAATTGAAGAGAAGCAGAAGAAAAAAAAAACATAAAAAGGAGAAGATATTTTCAACAGTTGATAATAGCTAATTTACCACTGATTAAATTGCCACTCTGTGCCATGTGCTTCCTTCTAGAAATGTGAGCTCAATTATATTAATTTTTAGATATGTTGATTTCTTGCATGTTTCCATATATGTAAATGGTATTGAATGAATAGAGCCTAGAATTCCCCAAACAAGGTGACTGGGCATCGTGGTCCTGATAAGTGAGTAACTATTGTTGTTGTTCTAGCAGCTTGTTATGCAGGGAGCTAGCTTGATGTCCAAGATGCAGACCTAAATATTGTTTGTTTTTTATTACGTGTCCAGCCCCACTGGGACCAGCTATAGGGTGAACAAAATGTTGTCCTAACATAGTCATAATTTTCCATTGTATTGACAGTCTTCTTTTATGTTACCAGTAATGCTGGAAAAAGTAAGTTTATAACAGGAAACAGATGATCAAACTGAACTGAGCTCCTCTGTGTGTTGGAGTTAGTAATCTGTGTGTATGTGTATCTTTATTTTTGTTCTTTCATTTTTGTCTTTATTGTATTAATTATCTGCTTCCTCAGTCCTATTTCAAGAGGTGTTAGTATTGCCATATTTAGGCAGGGGTAGTAATAAACAAGAGATATTCTTAGTAGGTACATTGTGCCTCCTAATTTTTCTGTGGCTTGATCTTAACAAAAATAAGAAGTGAGATGTTAGTATTAGTCTACTAAACCAATCTATTGATTTTTTAAAATTAAAATTACATATGTTGTCAAAATTAGCCATTGATCGTTCTTACAAAGACAAAGACACATTAAATGATTCATTCTCAGGGCTGTCGTAAATTGTAGACTGATGTTTCTGATTATTGTTTGACTTTCAGGTACCTGGTGGATGTAATTTGAAAAGGTAATGAGAGTAAGCAGAAATGTCTTTTTAAATAGCTCTCTTCATAGGTGACATGCTATGCCAGGTATTCTCATTGAAAAGAACAATTTAAAAAACCTGTATGGTCAAGTATGTACCTATATAGGTTTATGAGCTTTAAGTAATCTGCAGTGAAATGGCACACAGCTGATTTTGTAATGGGTTTCCATGGATATTAGTTTGGCTAGACACCATCAGCTGCAGCTATTTTCTGTCAAGATTTTGGTTTAGGATTAGTAACTTACCCTTTCAGTGAATATAGATCTATATTCTTCCAAAGAGTATTGAACTAGAAAAGCATTGCTTAACAAAAGGTAACTGGACAGCTGTAGTGCTGGTTTCAGTCTTAGTGCTTAGTTATAAGCAGAAAGAAAAGCACAATTTTTTCCTTTAAGCCTATTACTTCCAGTGTTTTTGCCTGGGAGCATTGGCCTGTCATACCAAACTCCTGATGTACGATCTCAGCCTAAGTTTCTGTAATTTTAGTATTACTTTTTTTTTAAAAAAAAAAAAAAAAGGGAAAGCCTAGCTATCATACATGTACCTGTCTACATGTCTAGCGTCAAAAATGTTACTTGCATGCCTCTTTAATAAAATTAAGAAAACCTTGGAACTTTCCAGGCTCAGACTTGCACATAAACTACCTGGCTATCATGGTTTCAGTTCAGTAGCTTGTCCTTATCAAGTTTCAACTAATTACAACTATAATTAAAAGAAATTAAATTTCCTAAGTTAGTAATGTATTAAGGTTATACGCAAACAGTAAAACTGAAAACAAATTAATTTTCTCTTGCTTGTAAAAAAGCTTTTATTTACTCAGAAATTAGTGTCCTGCTCTGCACTCTTCTCAAATTGAATTTAAGAAAATACCTGTATTTTCAAAATTGCCCTGATAAGCCTCGTATGTAAGGAAGAGTTTTTAGGATAGCTTTATAATAAATCACTCAAGTAATTTCTGAGTGAAAACAGAGTTTTTAAACTTTGTATGTGTCAAGTGCTATATTTCCTAACTTGTAACTCAAAATTATTTTACTTAAATGTTTAATTTTTTCACAAACTTTGTTTTTGTTTTTGTTTTTGTTTTTAAGGTGCTAGTGGAAATGTTCTTTTTATTGAAAGTGAGTGACATTATTTGAATATTCTTGTTAATTAAGTAATCACTGATTCTAGAAATTAAATTATTGACTAATTTATGCTTTTTCCCCTTCAGACTATATTTTACCTGATGGTTGCTGATCTTTCATAAGTTTGCACAGCATCAGCCCTTGAAACAGGTTTGCTAAATGTTACAGTTTTACCAACGTTGAATATTACTACTAATTTTAGTACTAATTTAAAAATAAAACAACAACAAAAATGTTTTCCAGTATCATTGAGAAATATGAACTTGTTGTGTGAATGGAAATGTATCTGTATTGCTTCAGCAGTTTTACTGTCACATTCCTTGTGATAAATTTGTCCTTGAGTAAAAGATTTCCCTTGAGCTTTAAGCATTAGAAGAGCACTTACTCAGGATACATGAGGGTTGAAATTACAGCTGCACTGAAGATGGCAAGCTCTCGGTGATACTGAGGACAATACGTTTTCATCCACTGACTTTCAAATAGAAGAGAAACATCACATTTTAATTATTTTAATGCACTGAGCCCCTTCTATGTTTAGACTCCATTGTTGAGGGTATTTGAAAAGTTTTAAGGGGCTTCTATTTTAAAAACGTCTGAGTTAGCTTCAAATGTAAATATTAATCTTTTTGGGGGTGTTAAATTGATCTTTTGAGAGGTTGAGTGAGACGTGGCTAATAGAATCAGATATTGGAGTTGTGACCTCCTGATGAGGTCACAACTCCAACAAAAGCTCTTGCACTGTTTATATATATTGGACTTAAATAACGGCAGAAATCTTCTGCAGTTCTCTAGGTTACTACAGTAGACATGGACACAGCAGAATGGAAAGTGGGCAAGGAATACCGAGCTATAACAAAAAATACCCAAGGTGAGCTCTTTGTACCTTCCCAGAGAGATACAGCTAGTAGTTGCTGAGGGAAGCAGGTATGCAAGTGAGATGGGTCATGGGGTGTGTAAGTACCAGAGCGTAATGATGCAGTGATAGCTCAGAGATGTGTACCCAGTCCAATAGGAAACATGCTTACAATGGACACTTGATTCTTTCAGCACTAAGGAAGCATTTCTTAAGCAGGTTGTAAGATTCTGCACCTAGATATGGGACAACCACATGTAAGATGTATTGCAACCCAATTTTATTGGATTGACCATGTAAAGCTTGTAAAACATTTACACTACCCACTGATCGAAATGCATAGATAAGCCACCTGCAGAGAAGAACCATTATTGTTTATCACTTAACAAATCTGAAGGTTGAAAGATGCTGCTGATGTGGTGACATCATGCTAGTGTGATATAATTTGTTCTCCTTTTTATATCTACAGTACCTACATCTCTACCACCTATGGTTTGGTTAGTTTGTGGTACATACATTGGAGTGTAGAAATAATTTTTTGCTCATCGTATTAGTACTGATACTGCTTATATATATATATATATATTTAAAAATAATTATCCCTTCCTTCCAATGGAGGTGTTTTTGAGTTTGAAATCTGTTCATTAACAGTAGTGCCTGATATGGTATTTATATATTGGTGAGGATTGGGTTACATTTCTTGAAGCTTAGAGAAAAAATCTCTGTTCTCTCTGCCTTCAGAATTGGAGTGCAGTTAATGAGTGGTGGAGCCAGGAGAATCTTACATATGAGAGAACTAAAATAATGTCAATAACTATGTTGTAATATATATATGTGATTATGAAATTTGGGTAAGCTACCACTTGCTAGTTGCAAAAGGATTAGAAATAGATATGGGATACAGAAAAAAAGACATTTGTGCTTCTTAGCTATGTTCACTTCATATGCCAAAGCCAAAGTCTAATTTCAGAAACTTTTTAATATTTGTGTGCACTTTAATCCATCAAAAATGCATTAAAATTCTTATGCTTATGTCAGTCCTAAGTAGTTGTCATTTTGTCTCTCTATTAGTGTGCTATTACAGCTCCCAGTTTCCTTGCTTTCCCCTCCCCAAGTGCTAGTTTTCCAGCCCAGATTGTTACTTTGGGTGTGTTGGAACAGAATTCCATGCATATCTTTAATTGTTAACAGCTTTTTCTGAGCATTAAAGTGTTAATTTAAAATAACATGCCAGTGTACTTAACATGCCCTTTATTCTAATATGTCATTGTTGTAATTTTAAATATTTTTTTATTAGTATTTGATTGCTTTTGCTGCGTTTACTGTTGTAACATTTCATTTAACATTATAACCAGAATTTGGAGGGTTTTGAAAGGAATGTATTTTTGGATGCATGAAGATAGAGTAAGATATTGTACTTTGACCTGCTACCTGTACAACTGTGTAGTAGCTCAAACACCTCCAAGTATAACATGACTCCAGTTACAGATGTGTCATTTTGGAATGATTAAGGATTGATATGCCAGAACAAGTGTTCCTGAAGTGATGTTGCAGGTAAGAAAAGGAGGGAGAACTTTTGCAGTTTTACAACTTGCCTGAGGAGGAGATACCCCTTTCTTAAGGAGGCTACAAAGTTAGATGGAAATCATAGATGTATCAGGTTGAACAGCTTCCAAGAAGCTTTGCTGTGTGATTTTTCCTATGGATGAGAGGGAAGGTGACCTGCATATAGTTCCGTATGTTGTCCTTGCTGTAAGATTTACCTTTCTGAAATCATTGGGGAAACTCCCCAGGCTTCACGACCTGTCAAAGACAGTAACAAGCAGCCTCATGATGAGGCAAGCCAGCTCTCCCAGTGCTCTAAGACATGTTCTGTCTACTCATATGGACTTACAGGAATTGGAGAACAGTGTCTAAGTAGGGGAAACAAGTTGTGTTGTGGCTATGGTATGATGGGCAATGTAAACATGGAGAAAATGGGTGATATTTCTCACCTATGAAATAAACATGAACAAGTCTAAAATTAACTTTTAATTTACTCATTAAAACACAAACAAACAAAAAATCCACCAACCAAAAAAACCCCACACAGTAACTACTCCACTGAGGAACATCTGACTTTTATCAGATGTTTTAGCCTAATATTTTCAAGACAGCCAGGGTACCTATGGTGCAGGTGTATGGAGAGAAGCAGTGGGGTGTAAATGTGGAGAGGGAAGGGTGAGTTGAGGGGAAGATGGTTATTTGAGATAGTCCAGCTGTGGAACTCACTCCCTCTAGCTATTTTGTTTCCCTGCCCCCCCAAATGTTTGTAGAGAGGATTTTCATCTGGTATTTCCTGGACTGTGGACCATGTCTGGGTTATCTATGGCTGTTTGAGTTGATAGATGCGAGTTGCTTATGTGTTTTTTGTGACAAGCTGACCTACTATTTGACTGCATTCAATCTATATAAAAATACATATTAAAACACACACATAAGGTGAAGAAAATAATGTGGATGATTTTCAGAGCTTGTATACAAAAAATCCTATTATTTTGAAAAGAGAAAAGCCATGGTCTGGGATAACATAACCAACTTAGTGTAGAACTCTGAGGGTGGCAATACATTTGCAAACTTAATGGTAGGTGATCATTTTTACAATATGCATGTTCTTTAGGCATCTGTATTTAGTTAGTGGAATTCCCCATGACAAACTATCACTGAGCCAGGTTTTAAATCAGTGTTTTAAACATTATCCTTTAAATAAGGATAATGAAGTTATCCATAGCTAAATAGACAATAAGGAAGGATTGTGGGGGATGGAAGCCTCGTATTTTGGAACTTAGGCCAAGAACTTTGAGCCAATTGCTGTTCATTAAAAATATTGTCACTCCTTTCTCAGAGGGCTCCAGACTGGACCACTATTGGCAACTGGAAGAATCAAAGATCTGATTCACTGTTTGAAATCCCAGGCGCCTTCCTTTAATTGAGGTCTGCAGTGGCTGACTTCTTAAAATTAACTTCTATTCAATTTTATTCTTCAACTACTAAAAGGCTGTTGAACTGCACAGCTTCTGGTTATTATGGGTTTTGTCCAGCTAACGTTATTTTTCATGTGCTTCAGCATAAAATGTAGATTTCTTTCATGAATAGATACCCATTTTCATACCCCTGTTGTGTTATAGTTCCTGAGCTACAATACTTATATATGGCTGTGTTTCAATATAAGTTTGGATGATGACGTAATGGGTTGGTAATAACTCCTGGTGTATTTCATTGACATTCTTTCTTAAACAAAATCACATCAGCTATAGACTCTGCATGTTGCCTAAGAGGCCAGTAGTTATAGTAGGTGTGTGTAATTTTGCACATTGCTTTTGCATGCTCTTAGCTAATTTTGTAGAAATAGCTAATATTTGGCACCCATGAAGGTTGTTTTTATTCATCTGGCATGTTCCCACTCAAATACCCATTTAATGCGGTCACCAGCTATAGAAATAGTTAAACAATACTGTAAATGGACATGTTTTCTTTGTTGGGATGATTGCTGACACACTGAATTCTTTTCATTAAGTAATTTGACCACAAGCATCTCTTTACTTTGGAAAACGAAGAGGAAAAAAGCTCTAGCAAAGAGATTTTCTCTCAGTTTTCATATTTGCAGTGCTTATA
Source organism: Antrostomus carolinensis (assembly GCF_000700745.2). Taxonomy (NCBI): domain Eukaryota; kingdom Metazoa; phylum Chordata; class Aves; order Caprimulgiformes; family Caprimulgidae; genus Antrostomus; species Antrostomus carolinensis. The sequence continues at coordinate 17,903 of NW_010322692.1, forward strand.
TTGGGGGATATAATTAGAATTTCAGGATAAATTACACAAAGTATTGGATGAAAATCAAGACTAAAATAAACATTAAATTCCTCTTTTTTTGCATTTGACCATTCCACACAAACATTTGGTTATAAATAGGTACCTCATCCATGTTGGAGTAACACTTCGTGGTCAAAGTAGGATTCTGGAAAAGAAAATCCTTTTAAAAGTGGTTTAAAGCAATTATGCAATTTGAAACCTTCAGTTAGTTTATGAATCTTTTTTACAATTGGATTACTTTTATATGCTCTGTAATAAATACCAAAAAACCCTCTAAAGTAAAACACGTTCCAGCTGAATAATCCTTCCCAAGAGAATTTGCAACTGCAGTTGTTTTTAGCTCTCAATAATCTTACATTAGCAGGATATCTGTATCCTATTGGTATACACAATAGCTACTGTTACAAGAATAAATACCATTGACAGTGGTATGTCTGTCACCCTGACAGACATAAATCATCTCATTAATTTGATGTTAGCACTTACCTTGCTTGGAAGAAGTGGGAGCGTTCAAGTTCTGAGGATAACACGGCACCATTCTGTGCTCACCATCCTTACTCAGAATTTGCTGCTGTATGTAGAGATCATTAGAAAGTATAGTTTAAAAATTTCTCACAATAGTCAGTCTCGCGCATCTGATCTTGAAGAACGTCAGTGTCTCTCTGAAGGTCATCTGTTAACCATGAAAATATAGGCATACACATGCACAAAATTGCTGTGGCTTGCTGCCTGCCTTCATCTACAGAGGAGAGTTTCACAGTGCAGGAAGCTGTAAAACAAAGTGTCTTGGTTTAAGCAGTTGTTCTATCACTCAGTGACTCCTCCCCATCCCTGGGCAGGAGAATTGGGAAAAGGAAAGGAGACCTGTGAGTTGAAATGAAAATAGATTTACTGAAATAATAATAAGAACTAATACTAATATAAAATATGCAAAGTTATACTCAGCCGATGAAAGTGTGACAGTCGCAGCACACGGTAGAGCAGGCCTGGGGAGCAGTGATGGGCGAGACCCTCTGGAGATGGCAACCATTGAGGAAGAGGGTCATCCCCAGCAAACTTTCCAGGTTATAATGAGTGTGATGTTTATGGTCTGGAATACTTATGTTGGCCATCTTGGGTCAGCTGCCCTGGCTTTTGCTTCTCCTGGTATCAGTCACCTGTCTGACTATAAACTGCTAAAGACCTTGATCACTATGGAAACCTGCACAGCATGGCTGACCATGAACTAAACCAAAGTGTCTTATCAACTTTGTTCTCACCAAATTGGGTGCTTCAATCTTAAAATGCAGGTTTCTGACTGAGAGATAATTCTGTCTCAGTGAAACCAGGACACAAAGTTTTTAGCTGTTGCTCTCAAGCTGTTTATGAACAGTAACACTTTATTCCTGGGTAATCAAGTCAAATAGACTCATATCTTATATATAGCACAGCAGGTTTTCTGCAAGTGCTGTTTGACTCTCAGGATTGTGCACACCTTCCAGACATCAAGACAGAGTACAAAATGCCTTTCGTTACTCATTAATTAACTGGTTTGAACCAAGAAAATCAAAGCTGAAGCTGACACCCATGAGCCAAATAGGAAGAAATGGCTAAAAGTAGTAAATGGTAGGAGTTGCTAGTTTATTTCTAAACTATACTCCAGACCGTGTTGTGCTGTCACTGTGGGAAGTGAGAGAAAATCAGTCAGGCTTTGACAGACAGGAGGACTCTATAGAAATTCCTGTGACCTGTCTGCTTCATGACACACGTTCCTAGTGCACACTGATGCAGAGGCTTTGACAGACAGGAGGACTCTGTAGAAATTCCTGTGACCTGTCTGCTTCGTGACACACGTTCCTAGTGCACACTGATGCAGTCTTTGACAGACAGGAGGACTCTATAGAAATTCCTGTGACCTGTCTGCTTCATGACACACGTTCCTAGTGCACACTGATGCAGTGTTCTTTGGAGTTGCATATAATGTAGAGAGTTGCCCTACAAGTGTGCACACCTAACTTTTTGCTCATGTCAGTAATGCTACTGATGTTGGGGAAATGATTCATAAACTAAATTAACTAGAAGTTTAGTACAACCAGGTTTAGGTTCAAATCTTTGTTGGTTTGAATCCCAAAATCATAAGCTTCTAGGAGCCAAGAATCAGAGATTAGCATCTTTAATGTCATTTACACTACAAACAAATCTGATCCTTTAAGTGGACTTCCTCGATTGCTTCCTGATTTAGCATGCTTAAAATGTATTCCTTTTTCCTTATTGAATCATTGCCTTTAGCTTCAATAAAAGTAGAAACTGGGTACTGTGCAAGCTTGACAGTCTGGTTTTCTGATGGGCAGCTGACATTCTTTAATTGCATTCAAAGGAAAAATGGCACCTCATTTATCTGGATAGTTTTCCTCTGTCTGAGAGCTGACAGTTTGTCAGTTTAAAGGTGCAGCTTTTCCACTATTCAGATTATTGCAAAATATTTTAGAGCCGTTCAGGCTATAGTTCTTGAAAAGGAGGTAGAGCTTTTTATAAACACTTCCCTGTCTCTCTGTTCAACTCTAGTATTTCCTTACTTGACCAAGCATAGCTATCAGTCATGGTTATTTGTGCATTAGAACTAAAAAGTCAGGAATAAAATGTTCTTTCTGAAATGCGACAGGAACCAACTTTTATCCCTTTGTCCTAGTTCCATCTTTTGTCTGTCCACAGAACTATTCATTAATTCTGTTATTAATTCTGTTTCCTGTGGATTCTGCTATTTTAAGGTCTACAGTGCTCTTTAAAATTTGGACTGTTTTTCATTTGTCCTAGAACAGTTTGATATGGTCTGCAAACCAGTTTTTTAAATTGTCAAGGGACTTGCTCCAGTCTCTTTTGTAGGTTTCCCCTCTCCTTTCATGCTAGCCTTTACAATTTGTTTTCTATTCCTGAACTTTTCTCACTTTTCCTTCCGCAGAGTATCTTCATTACTAATGGAAAAAGCTTCTAGTCTGGTACTCCCAGTCCATCTCGGCCAGAACTACTGTATTTCTCTACCTTATGAAAATTGTATTTCAGGAGAATTCTGGGTTTTTTCAACAGTACAGGCGTGTGTCAAATTTCATTTTAAAATGGAATCCTAAATTTATTGTCTTCTCTCAAAAGATATTCATGAAAACCCATAGAAGTCTTTAAAGTGTTATTTGAACTTGCTGTTTTTGAAGATGCAGCTTCAAGAACATAGTACAAAGTAAAATTGAATGTTTCTGCATTGTTTTAGCAGAATATAGAAGAATCAATAACTGTTTACCCAAGCCTGTAGGTAACCCTGAAACCGCTTCATCTATTTTCATACTGAGCACTTAAATCCACCTTAGATCTTTTCCATCCTCTTTTCTCTCACAATGTATTCTGAAGACATGAATTCTGTGCACGTTTTAGTCTCAAATCTTACCTGATGAAAACCACAAACAAAATCTGTAATGCTGAAAGGTATTAAAAGACTCACCATGCAGCTATCTGTGCAATAACCATCATACCAGTATTGTGCTTTATTTAAGTATTATTACATTATACTTCTGTGAGATCTTCTGTGGTTTTGACTTAAAACATACAAAAACTTTATTGGTATAAATTGTTAGTTTCACAGAGGTCAGTACTGGGTCCAGTTCTGTTTAACATCTTCAGTAGTTATCTGGGTGATGAGGCACAATGTACCCTCTGCAATTTTGCTGATGACACAAAACTGGGGGGAGTAGCAGGTGTGCCAGAGGGTCATGCTGCCATCCAGGGAGACCTGGAGCAATGGGCTGACAGGAACCTCAAGCAGTCCAACAAAGGAAAGTGCAAAGTCCTGCACCTGGGGAGGAACAACCCCACACTGTTTTAACTTCTGAAAGTTCTTTCAGAGATTGCAGTTATATAGGGTTGAACAGAGGAGCTGGGTCAACAACATCATAACTGTATGAAAACTCTCCCTCAGAGCATCTGTAGTAGGTTTTCCTGCCTAGTAGTCCCCCTTGGTATCTCAGAATGTACTAGGAATTATCTGTATGTGAAAACAATATGGAAATTAAATAAGGAATTCAGTCAATTAAGGAAACCTGTTTTGCCTTTGAGAATAGCAATTTAAACTCATTTATATAAGTAGTTCTAGGTCAATTTATCAGTAACCAGTATGAGAGGATCAATCTCATTACACCAATATAGCTCAGCTCAGGCAAGCAAAGTCACAGCACCTGAATCCAAATGAAACAGAGGGAAAATCAGGAGTCAGAGTAATTTATATATTTTGAGCTAATTTATTCCATCTTTTCCAGAATTTGTGTAGCAATTCAGGTTCAGTAAGAAAAAAGATCAACATTGTCATAATTTATAATTTATATAGGTAGTCCGGGCAGCATACCTGTATTACTATATGGACCTCCAGCTTTTTGCTTTTTTTTTTTTTTTTTTTTGTCTAATATTGACAATAAGCCCAAGGCATGGGGAAAAACAAAGTTAAAAAAGCTGTGTGATAGTCAAGGCTGCTGTCTTAGGCTACTGTAAATCATTTCTTCTGGTTCTGCATCTCCCAGTGTATTTCTTGCTGTAAGGAGTGTGTTTCATGAACAGGAACAATTGAATCCGTGCTGCACCAGATTATTTGCTTCTTTTGTTGTAAAGACAATTCCAGTAACTTTTCAGGCTGATTTATGGCTGTTTCTTACATGTTAAAATGCTTATGTAGCCCAAGAACTCCTAGCTTGCAGTCTGGACTCATGAAAGAGAAAACTCACTTAAAGTCCGTAATTCTTTCAGGTACTGTACAACAATTGGCCTACTGGATTCAAATTGATTTACATTAGAACTGTGGTCAAGAGCATGTCTTTATGGAGATCTCTTCTGTTAATGTTGCCTTTTTCTTTTGTTCAAGTTATAGCAGAAATTGTGAGGTTAAGTTTGGTTTCAGCTCACGTCCTTGTGGTTTTTTGATCCTTAACAGCTTTTCTTATAGTTATCCTCTGTATGACATGTGACTCTCTTCCTGTTTTGTTTTCTTTGTATTTTCTTGTGAGTTACAGATTGTAATCTGGTGATTTGATTTTTGCTTTCTTTTTGTTTTATTTTAAGGAATCTGTCATCAGCCTTTAATATTGTTGAACAGAAAGAAGGTTTTTAATGCACTTCTTGCTCATGAAAAAGACAACACACTGTTGATTCTAAGTGTTGCCGAGAATGTGTGTTTTCTTGCCATATAAGTAATATTTCTTTGGTAATTTCCACTCAGGCAAAGTGTCTTGCTTGTGCCTCAGTTCTAGGCTCTTCTGCTAAGTGAGTATGCATGTAGCTCATGGAGATGATAATGATTTAGGTGACAATATATTAGTGTTGTATAGAACAGTTTTCTTGTGTTCAAGTGTTTGGTTTCCTGAGGAAAGGAGACAGCATCGGACATTGTCTGCATGGTGTAAAATGACATGAAGAGCTGTAGTACCATCTGCAAAACACATGCCATAAACCTGTGAGTGTTGTACTGGACACAGTATGTTATTAGAACAGTAGGACCTTACAGAGATTATGTGGAAAACAGTTACAGAAGCATGACTAAGCTGGTCTCTGTAGGAAACTTAGTCCTGCCTCCTTTTCACTGAACTCAGCTGGTTTGTTGTGAGGCTTTCCCAAAGGCTGACTGAACTAGAGCAGTGAATAATGAGAGCTAAATGGTTGAAACAACCTGTGGTAGGTAGTGATGCTAGTGCGTTGTTGGTGTGATGCTGTTTAATGCTGACAATCCGACTGACTGCATAAAATTGTTAATCATCATTTATTCAACAGGTTCCTAAAACTTTCTTCTCTTTCTCCCTTTTTCAGACAGCGTCAGAGGCCATATGCATGTTTTCCTTCTCAATCTGTGGAGGCATTCACAATTGTTTCACTCGCATGCAGAACTCATCCCAGTTCACCCCTGTTGCCTGCTTGCAAGCAGGAATCAATGCAGTGTAGTTCCTGGTTTTGTCCACAAAAAAAATTTCTCAAGCCCATCTCCTTCACTGCTGGTATCATTGAGGGGTGCAGGATGCACAAGGCTGGGATTAGTGCAGGCAGTTTAACACTGTTTTTGGAAGCTGGCTGTGCTGTCCCTC
>NW_010322692.1:24053-28954 GCF_000700745.2 Antrostomus carolinensis
GCATTCAATGGTTGTGTTGCAAGTGAGGCCAAGTGGATTAATGCCCTAATAAACAGGGTAATGTTAAATTTGGGGGATTATCACTCTGATCCCGTATGCAAAACACCTTTGGGACAGAATTTGATAACATGGACAGTTGGAAATCTGTTTAAAAGACATATGCAGAAGGGAATATGGAATGGTACTGGGCTTTAAAGGGAAAACTGTTGTTTATTTATGGGGGAAAATAAATTCTTCACGCTGTAATGAAATACAGGAGACTTCAACACAAATACCGCTCATAGCTCTTAAAGAAGGATCAAGTACGTGAGGAAAAAGCTTATTGCAAAAAGCAAATTAATTCAGAAAACCTGATGCTGAAAAAAGCATTTGGAAGCTTTTGAATTCGTATTTCCAGAGCACAGTGTTTGTCTGTACAGGAGGTGATCTGATACTACAGTGTCTTACAGTTTTGATGACTTTCTTACCCTTTCAAGTAGGTTTACAAAGAGGGAGATGGAGTACCAACATTGATTTAGCTGATTGAATTGCTGGATTTTCTTGATGCCTCACAGTTTCCTTGTTAGCATGGGACTGAGAGAGATTGTTACCTAGCATGTAACGGAGATAATATTTACTCAATAAGTACTGCTTTTATATCTACCATATATAAAGTTGGTTGAAAAGCAGAATTGCATAGCCCCAGAGGAAAAGTAATGACATTGAAAGTTTCATAGATAATTTGGTTCTGAATTCTTTTATTCTGTTCCATTTTGCAAGAAGTATACATGTTACATTAGCATCACAAATGCTGAATATGATCAGGCATGCCAGTAACTACAGATCAAGTGTTTTTTACACACACTGTAGTGTGATTTAGTGATTTGAGGTAGTGTGGTATTTGTAGTTAACTTGCTTAGCCTCAGTGAGGGTGAAATACTTAGAAGGGAGGAAGGATGGATTTGTGGTTTAAGTATGAAATTGGAAAAGAGGAGATCTGTTTCTGTTTTGGTGACAGATTATTTGATTTGTGGGAATACAATTTTCTGTTCCTTAATTTCTGCTTATGTAAACAGGAGAGTTACAAAAAGTATTGCCTGATTCTGATGAAAAGAGCACTTAATTTGAAATAAGTTACTCATTTAATGTCTCCCTCAAAGAAAAGTTACCTGGCAGTAGATTGCCCTGAGACAGTATATTTTACTGCTGTTGTTATATCCAATTCAGAGCTACCTGTAACAATGAAGATAAATTCTGAAGTTCTTTCTGTGTCTTTCCTGACATATCTACCATATTCTACCATTTACCTTATTTACCAATGTCTGTCTAACATATCTACTACTTCTATTTTTTCAGAACTTTTTTCTTAATATTGCCTGTCCAGTCAATGACAGAGAGTATGGCAGAAACTGTTTTTGTTCTGTTGGTTTTTTCGCCTCAGGAATGGTTATAGCCACAAAGAGTGTATCAGAAACCTGTATTTAGCCCTGCAGCTGAAGTTTTAAACACCGAGACCTCTAGGTGCAGTCTACTACAAGTGAAGTAAAAGTCATTATTATTGTTCAAGAGGAACAGGTTGCACACATACAAGAAAGGTTAATTTCACTTAAGAAAACACTAAGTAAGCTTCATCTCATTAGAACTGAATTTCCTGTTGTTTACATAGTTTTTTAGTTGATGTTACTTATATTACCAGTTACATATATTGCTCAATGACGTTGGTTCTTTAATGGAGTTCAACATTGTGCTGTATTACTTTTTTGAAAAATACAAGTACCGTACTGAGCGGTATGTTGAACACATTCCTGCATGCGTTGTTTAACTGTACTGTGCCAGATGCGTCTCTGTCTCACTCGCCATCCCAGAAGCAGCAGTTGTCATCACCACCTTTACCCTCCTTGCAGCAGAGTTGGCAAGCCCAACTCTTTAGAGCATTTCTTCACTCTCTGCCATCTTATCACCAGAATCCAGTTTTGTTTGTAGTCAGACGTGTCTTTATCACTTATGGTGTAGAATACAGCAATATAATACATACCTAGGGCTTCATCCCCTGGGAAGTTCTCACTAATTCAGAACCTAATGGGCTTTCTAGTGGCACAGGCTACTGCAAGTATTTCAAACTCCTCATCTGCTCTCAACACAGAGTATCTTAGCAAGTTTAGAGTCTTGATTTTCATAGAAGGGTCTCAGCCTGAGCTCAGTATGTCCATGAGACTGAAAGTCTGAGAAGAGGATCATGGCTGATAGTGTGGCTTCTTTGGCATGAGGAACATAAAGATCTTTTTATGAGAGAACAGTAAAATAAGCATGGTGGGAAGAGTCATTATGTTTGCATAAAATAAGAATCTTTTAAGGCAAAATTTGCCCTCCTATTTGCAATTGCTGCATGCCTTTTGACTTTTTCATGCTCAAGGGTACAGCACTGGAGTTGAAAATACTGTGTCTTCCTCTGTGTTTCTGCTTCACTGTTGTTAACTGTCAGCTAAAAACCTGACTGTCATGTACTCAACCAAGTGTCTTACCAGTGTCTTTGAAAAAGCTTTTTTGGACACTTGTTCTTTTGTCCATGCTTCACTTTGTCCTGTGCTTGGTAGCTAGGTATGTGCTAGTCATCTGAGTGCTTGACGGACTGCTGCTGGACTTCTATTACTAATGTCATGCTGAACATGAAGTCAGCCCACTGTATGGCTTCAACATCTGCCAAGCTTTCATACTGCTTCACTAAATATAAAGCTTGTAGTAATACTTCCAAAAACTTATCCATCTTCTGTATGTTACCTTGATGCACAGGCACACAGCAGTGGCGTAGGGAAGACAGCTTTGTACACCTTGAATTTGTGAATGAGATTTGGTTCTTTGCCAGCTCAATCAGTAATCTTAGTGTCCTGGATATAAGAAACTACCTCGTTAAGAAAACTCCACCAGCATTGATAAAGCATTGGCAAAATAAATGAATTAATTAATGATGGGATGCTCAGTCCCATTGATGGATATGGAAGTGCAATATGTGATCTGTCACTGTCTGGTTAACTGGCTTTTTAGGCTGATGTTCCAATACAAATTGTGAAGGCAGCAGAAGTTAACCAAGAGCAGACAATCTTAATTGGAGTAGGCACCATGGCTGACCTGCATACTAGTATTAACATATGAGAGTGCCAAACAGGCTGCTGGGGAAATCTTAAATACTGAGTGCAATCTGGAGAGATTAAATGATCTTACTGTCATTTGCAAGTATATGTGCTTTAAAGAAGTAGCGTGTGCTTTAAATTTGCTGTGTGCATAAGTACCACTATGCAGCATTGCATGAAATGGATTGATTTTATGACATGTCCCTTTGGACACTAGAGGGAAAGCATCAGGTTGCCCTAGGGTTTAATTCACAGTGAAGTTCAGTTGTTGCTTTTGGCACTGCTCCTGAACTTGGCTGCAGTATAATTTGTGGACACTTCTACCAGTTGGAGAGATGCAGGCAGATGCTATTACCAGAGAGAAATCCATGTGGTTATCACAAACAGGATTTTCTCCCCTTTTGCCTATAAAATCTTGACAGTGAATTCATTCTGCAAAGTTTGTTATCCCAGATCACACATCCAAGTGAAAAAGAAAAAAAAAAAAGATAAAAAAAAAAAAAGATGATCAATCAGTTAAGAGCTAGAAATCAGCTCTATATTTCAGCAAGAATCTAATATGAGCCAGATACTGTCCAGTCCCAAATGCAATGCCATTTTCTTCACTGTTTGGCTATCGGCTTCACATAACAATGAAGAGAACCAGGTCTGGTCCTCAGTGCAGTTTTTGTGTCTAGCTCAGTCCTCTAAGGGGGCTTGCTTGTTATCTGTGCTTAGATAACAAGCACCTTGCAGAATCATCACCTTGTAGCTTTTACAGCTGTTTTTTCTCTGTGTCTGAAAAGTGCTGGGTTGAGGCTGTGGACAGAAAGCTTAGCTCGGAGTGTGTATGGTCCTGAAAAGATGACAAACAGAGAGGAAGGAGCGTTGGAGGGGGCTTTTTGCTGAAAACTTGAGAAGAAAGAGGTAAAACCACTCAGGAAGGGTGTAATTTTTCCAAAGCTCACTGGCATAATTGGCATTGTGCAAAAGTAGTTGCATTTGTGTAGTGTTGCTTGAATTATCTCTGAAGTGTTTTGAAGGTGGAAAGTGCTCTGTACAGGACTACCAGCTCGAATCTAAAGCCTGAGATGGTATTTGGCATCCAAATGCTCCCTGCAGGGTTTGGCTTTGTGTTACAACACAGCCCCCAGAAGATCTTTGTTTTCTGCTTCTAAGCTGCAGCCAGACCCTTGTAAGAGCAGCTGATGAGATTTAGCCTTGATGTAGGCACAAATCAAAACCAATGCCACAACCTAGTCCAAGTAGTTGGCCCCATCTGTCTGTAATCACAGGGATCTCAGAGTAGCTCTGACCCTAAATTGGTGACAGCCTGTTATTAAGTGTCCCTCAGTAAATCCCAAGAACTGTAGTTCATATAAAACAAAACAAAATTAACTGCTGTATTTTAGCATGTTAATGTAGCGTACAGATGCAGTTGGTAGCGGTGCTAGGATGTCATGTTGTGTGGGTAATGCTTAAACTTGTCACTTTTTTCTTCTGGCCAAGGGCTGGAACACCTTATGTCACACACACTAACATCTGAGAGCTGTTGTGTTTGAGACAGGAAAAAAAACACACCTTGTCATTCTTTGGAGAAGCTATATTCTGGGAGAAGCTTGGTTGGCAAAAGGTGTCCAAATCTCTTGGCTTTAGATGTGGACTGTGCTGGCAGAGAGGAGTGGGTGGCCGCCCTACTTCATGGTGTTGAAGCTAGAAAAGCTTTTAAAACCAAAGCCCACCCTTTCTGGTGGCTTTAGACGGCGCTTTTTGCCGCCTACAGCTCTCTCGACCCCTGTCAGAAGGAGCTGGGGG
>NW_010322693.1:0-3461 GCF_000700745.2 Antrostomus carolinensis
ATGATTTGCCCTTGGTGAAGCCATGCTGGTTATCACCAATCACATTCTCATTCTTCATGTGCCTTAGCATAGTTTCTAGGAGTATCTGCTCCATGATCTTGCCTGGCACTGAGGTGAGACTGACCGGCCTGTAGTTCCCTTTGTTACCCTTTTTAAAAATGGGGGTTATGTTCCCCTTTTTCCAGTCCGCAGGAACTTCACCAGACTGCCATGACTTCTCAAATATGATGGATAGTGGCTTTGCAACTTCATCTGCCAGTTCCCTCAGGACCTGCGGATGCATCCCATCGGGTCCCATGGACTTGTGCACCTTCAGGTTCCTTAGGTGCTCCCAAACCTGATCTTCTCCTACAGTGGGCGGCTTTTCATTCTCCTGGACCCTTCCTTGGATTTCTAGGACTTGGGCAGTGTGGCACGAGCCTTTGCCAGTGAAGACTGAGGCAAAAAAGTCATTGAGCACCTCAGCCTTCTCAATGTCCCGGGTGACCAGATCTCCTGTTGCCTTCCGGAGACGGCCCACATTTTCCCTAGTTTTCCTTTTCTCTGCAACATACCTATAAAAGCTTTTTTTGTTGCTCTTGATTTCTCTGGCCAAATTTAATTCTGTCAGGGCCTTGGCTTTCCTAACGTGACCCCTGGCTACTCAGGCAATTTCTCTGTATTCGTTCCAGATTACCCATCCTTCTATAGGCTTCCTTTTTGATCCTAAGTTTGTTCAAGATCTTCCTGTCCATCCATGCAGGCCTTCTGCTGGTTTTGCCTGCCTTCCTCTTTGTTCAGATGCATCGCTTCTGGGCCTGGCGGAAGAGATCTTTGAATATAAGGAAGAGATCTTTGAGTATAAATGCAATATAATGAAACCTTGGAATGACTGTTTCCTCTCTTCTAGCTTTTTTTGCTGCAAACCTTAGCACTGTGTAAAGTTACAGTAATTTACTCTTTGAGTGCAAGCTGATTATGTGAAAATGTAGTAACAAAAGCTGATATACTCTCTTTCCTCCTAAATTTTCCTAAAGCACCAGTTTTGCTTCACAAGGAAACCCTCCTCACAGTTCCAGAACAATTCTGAGATTCTTAGCAGTCTTGCACACCACCTAACCATGTAACTTAGCAAAGGAGTCAGGATTGAGATGTTGCAAAAACACCTGGTATACACCAAATTCTTACTCTTGCCAAAACTGACTCGATAATTTGCAAATAGCAACTGAAAAGTGCACACCACCCCAACTTTCTGGGTGTCCATAAGAACGTCCAGTCCCCAGTAGAACTAATGTGGATTCTATATGCTAGATGGGGCACATAATTCTGCTCCCCTACCCAACATTAAAGGAAGCAAGAGTCTTGAAAGAGTAGCCAACATATATCCAGGGCGATGTAGTATCAAAAACTATTATTGCACACATTCTTATGTGCTCTGTCCAAATGCACTTTGATAACAGTTACCTTTGCATTGTCTTTGGATTAAAAAACAAGTTTGTAACACAGAATTTTTAGTGAAGACTAATTAAATTATGCTAAATCCAAAGAAAAGGGTTTTTTATGAAAAAAGGAAAGGTTAGCTAAACTGTACAAGGTAAAGCAAATACCATTAAAAATTTTAGTGTGGTCTAGCAGTCATTATTATATTTATACCTTTAGTATAAGATTTTTTTAACTATCAAATATATTTGCTTTGTTTTAAGAAGTTTTTCAAAGTACTGCATACTTAGTAATGTTTGAGTCTTGCAGATTTGGAAGGCAATAGCTACCAGTTGCTGAAGGGGTTTTCCCAGCAAGAAAGTAGGGATATCTAGACCTTAATCAATCTCTGAGTACATAGTTCCTAGGGAAAAAATAGCAAAAATAAGAAAATACCCATTTTCCCATTTGTAAGATTCTCTGTAAGCTATACACAGATGAAGCATCTGTGATATGTTGCCATCAGCTGAAATATTAAACATAGCCCATTTGTGCTTTAATCAAAACTAAAGAAAATAGCCTCTAAACCTCTTGCTGTCAATGATCCCCTTGCTCACATAAATCACTGTTGTATGTGCTCCTGCATCATCACAGTTCTTTTGTTGGAATAACAGTGGAGATGAGTAGACCTTGACAAATATAGACATTTTGAGTACTTTATGTGTGTGTCAAAACCTGTTCATTTTATATAAATGGTCTCAACATTTATGAAACTCTTACAAGGCTTGCTCCAGCTCTCTTATGTATACTTCTTCTATTCTGTCTTCCGCAGCATCTGCTTGTGGCTAGAAATGTAAGAGAGTCATCAGGAAACCTAATTCAGTGGTAAAGCAACTAACTTTCTCCAGAAATTCAGCAGGCAGATATTTCTAATATTTTTCAGACATTCTCAATGGTTGTCTCCAACATAGTGTCCTTTATTCCCACCCTTTTTTGGGACCATCAAGGTAAATGTTTAGGTAGTTGTCAGGGTTCATGCAGTTCAGATTCCTGCATGCTGTGAACGTGAATTGTTTCCATTATCTTGTTCAGTCGGTAAATGTCTCTGCTTTACCAAGTTCCAAGTAAGTGTGGCAAGCACACAAAAAAGTCTGAAATTTGTGCCAGTACTTCTTGCTGGTTCCCTCAGTACACAAAAAAGTCTCAAATGCCAGTTCAGTTTGTGCCAGTACTTCTTGCTGGTTCCCTCAGTTCCTGATTCTGTACCTCATGGCAGACACAACAGCACATAAGGGCAGATAGATGTGGGTGGGATATCTCACTTCTTCAGCTCTTGCCAGCAAAACATTCTAACTTGTCTAAAGGGAGTTTACTGTTTCCTTAGGCCTGGTGACTTGACTCACTCTATGGTAGAAAATTTAGAGAAGTTCTTGTGGAACCTCACGCAGACTATTGGGAAATTAAGAATGACATGAATGGAAGCATTCAAATCCACTTACATGATTTAGGAGCGCAGGTCTATTGGCTTTAAGTAAGAATCAAACTCTTTTGGATCCCATTAGCCTTGTAACTGTATTTGAAGTTAATAGAGTAGTTTCAACAATTTTCAGGCCTTTTTTGTTTTTTTCCAGATGTAGTTGTATTATTGCTCTGACATCTGCAGTCAGAATTTTCTACTTCCCAAAGCTCACACAAAACAAAACTTTTCCTCCCCTTCCCTGTTAAGTATCAGTAGTTCCCAATACTCCAGTGGCCTGGGGTTAAAATTTTCTGTAATGAAACACAGTATCAGACAAGCTAATGGAAAATCACAGATAATACCTGGACAGCTGATCAATACTCTTTTAAATACTTATAGGAAATAATTGCTAAGTAGTTTCTATTGTTACCTTGCTGCTATCTGCATTGATGATAAACATTCTAAAGTGATTTTGAGTTTCTATTATTAACCTATCAAAATACTTATAATCTTGGCTTCATCAGTTAGCATTTATTTCACCATCATTAAGATCTTCTCATTTTGCAGGTGGAGAGGAAATTATTATTATTATTATTATTATTAT
>NW_010322694.1:0-828 GCF_000700745.2 Antrostomus carolinensis
TGGAAACAAAACTGTGCAGCTTAGAGAAGGCGGTGAGAATCCTTAACCCTCACCCTGAGCTTTATTAGGAACCTTAGTGTCATCCCCAAACAGCTTACAGATGGCACCAGTGTCACCTTTCCAGTTCCATCAGGGTTTGTGTGACCTGTTCTTTAGCCCCTGCCCACACAGAGCAGCTGCAGGCAGAGCTGTGCACACAGGGACTGGGATGGGGTCTGTGAGCACTGGCAGGGAAGAGACATGGCAGCAGAGAAAGAGCTGCTGGCAGGGACAGCTGCAGGAAGGCAGGGAGGGAGGGAGGGAGGGAAGTGCAAAGGGAAAGCCTGTTTCAGGGGAGAGATGGGCACCTCCTGTCCATCCTCTGCAGGGCAGAGCCCTTCCCTCAGCAACATCCTTCTTGTCTCCTCTCCCAGCCAGCACAGCTCTCTGCCCAGGGCTCTGCACCATTAGTCACCTCCTCAGCCAGCAAAGCAGCAGCAGAACCACTTGCCCATGTCCTGCTGAGCAAGGCCTGAGGGTGACTGTCCTGCATTAGCCCCACCTGGGAGGTGGTGTGCAGAGCTGGCTAAGGGAAAGGCTTTCCTCAGTGCCTCTCTGCTTCTCTCCTTGTCTGTCTCAACTCTCAGCGTCTCTGGGATTGGCAGTGTCAGCCGCAGAGTCAGGCATTGATGCTGTGGGTCCTCCTGAGCAGATGTGTCCGTGACAATGAGGTGTCCCACCTTTCCCCAGACATGACTGAGGTGTGGCAGGCAATGCAGTGTGTGGGCCTGGGGAATGAACAGACTCTCTGTTAATCGGGTGCCACCATTAGCATACTTGGCTATGTTA
>NW_010322695.1:0-40798 GCF_000700745.2 Antrostomus carolinensis
TCAGCCCATTGATCCAGCCTGTCCAGGTCCTGCCACAAAGCTTTCCTACCCTTTGGCAGATCAACACTGCTGCCCAACTTGATATCATCTGTGAACTTACTGAGGGTTCACTTGATGCCCTCATCCAGATCATTGATAAATATATTAAGCAGAACTGGCCCCAACGCTGATCCCTGGGGAACACCACTTGTGACCAGGCACCAACTGGACCTAACTCCATTCACCACAACAATCTGGGCCTGGCCATCCAGCCAGGTCTTTACCCAGCGATGAGTATGCTCATCCAAGCCATGAGCGGCCAGTTTCTCCAGGAGAATGCTGTGGAAAATAGTGTCAAAGGCTTTACTAAAGTCTAAGTACACCATATCCACAGGCCTTCCCTCATTCACTAAGCACATCACCCTGTCATAGCAGGAGATCAGGTTAGTCAGGAAAGACCTGCCTTTCATAAACCCATGTCAACTGGGCCTGATCCTCTGGTTATCCTGTAATGGGCCGAGCCTCAGCCTCTCTTTCTGCATTAGCACTAATGCTCACCTGGTCTTGAAGAGAGCTGAATCAGTAGAAAATAGAGCTTAACAACAATAACAAAAATATAAGCCTGAGACAATATTTTAGCTATTCTTAGGGAGAAAAGGCAATTTTTTTTCTTTCTTAATTTACAGCAGTGACAAAAATTGTATGTAGCTATCTGTGGATTCATTGCACCTGGCACCTTCCCCAGGCTTGCTTAGATTTTTCCAAAGTTTTTTGTAATCCTCACTGTCCACAAGAATCTAGAATAATCAAGGCAATATAGTAACCTTGCTGTTCACCTTCTCTTTCAGTTCGTTAATACATGGGTTGAATGTCTTTGGTCCAGTCCAAAAGCTGGTCCCTAGGTCACTCTAGTATTAACCTCTGTCAACAGTGAGAAACAGCCACTTATGTCTAATTCTCTTTTGCTCATGTTTTAAACCGTGCCATGACATTTCCTCATGCTGGTTGCCATGTTTCTTCAATAGCTTCTTGTGAAGGAGATTTTAAAAAGTCTTTGAAAGTTTAGATATTTTCTATCTGGAAGTTTGTCTATTTAAAATCAATTGGATATTGGGGAAGAAGGGGGCAATAGAGAAGAAATAATATGGACATTTTTTTAAAAGAAGCCTAGTCCCTTAACAATTCGTAATTATCTTTCAACTTTACAGTCTTTCAGCACTCTGAACTCTAACTTCAAAGGAAACAGGATGCAAGCATCCTAAATATGTACATAGACAGGCAATTAAAATCCAACCAGAAGTTCTATTTTCTCCCAAAGTCCTTGTGAAGCATCCTACTCTCTAAACTGCTCTTTACAAGGGTAAACATATGCTTAGGGCAGTAATCAATTCCTTTTCTGAATGAATTAATCGATTCCCTGCCCCTGCCTCTTGAAACAAACAACAAATTACCAGCTACTGTTAAGGCAACTTCAATACACAACTTCATCTCCATCTAAACTAAGTTTGGACAGATCATTAATTATGCAGACCCAGGAATGGAGTGAGCTTGCGTCTCTGCCATATTTTTCAGAAATCCATTGCAACTAAAAATCCAAGGTTTGCCAGCAGCCTAACAGTTCAAACAGCCTGTGACAAGCCCTCAGACTGTCTTGTGTTTCAATCATTTATCATCATTCTGTGAATATACTAGACAGCTCTTTAGAATTTGAACAAACACTTTGAATGATGTGTAATCTTTGCTAGAGTTCGTTGCTACAATGATTGCATGGGCAAACAGCTGAAAAATATAATTAGTAATGCCTGGTTCTTATGCACCATTTTCCATGTGGGAGGTTTTACAGAGGAAGCAGACGCTTTGAGATAAAAGTATCATGGTCAAGGACAGAAATAGAAGAAAAATTCACATCTCCAAATTCTCAGTCTGAAGCTCCACTAGAGCTTGCTGCTAACATATCTATTTAATGTGTCATGGTGAAATCCAGAAGCCCTGGCCAAAGACTGGCATCTCTTTTCTGTGATACAATGCAAACAGGTAAAAAGGCTATAGCAATGTAATGTTTTACATCTACTGCTACTTCAAATAGTTCTAAGAAGTCAAACTATCTGAGAGGTTCTGTCTTCTCTGTGACTGTGTTGGACAAGATAGAATGGATATAAACTATAGTGAGGAGTCTGGCATCAAGAAATAGCTCCACTGATTTCTGAGAAAGTCTGTGGAGTCCCCATCACTAAATGCTTTTAAAAGCAGATATGAGGGATTTTTTTTTTTTTTTTTTTTTTTGGTCAGAAATTACTAAGGTAAACCTCTGGGACAAGATGAAGTCTAGATCACTTTTCCAAACTTCTTCTAGGCCTGCAATTTTGTGAAGTTTCATCTACTTGAGGGGTATACATATTTAATCCAGATAAGTATATCCAAAAAAAGCAAAATACATGTCTAAAAAATTCATTAAAGGAATACATATTTATGCAATTTATATGGATTTAAACATTTTTAGTCATATTGAGAATGATTAGTTAGGTTATCTTTCTGGACGATTTAAAGGATTAATTTGGATTTGGTGTCCTATGAAACTAACTCATTCAGCATACCTCATAGGTGTTTTCATCAGAAATTATGCTCATTGAGGGCTCTCTGTACAGATTATTGAAAAATAATGGACTGTGGTAAGAAAAATAAAAAACTTGAAATTCTAAACAGGAAATTATAAAAACCCCTTGGTGTTTTGGGGGGTTTTCTGTTTGGTTGTTTGTTTTGTTTTGTTGTTTTTTTTTCTTTTTTCCAAGGACACATCACCTGCAGCTCTTTGTATTGATCTTAACACTGACTACTCTGCAGAATCCTTCTGAGTCACTGTGACTGCTCACTCTATGAAAGAGTGATTGTAAACTGCCTGAAAAAAAAAATAAAAAAATAAAAAATCGGCTCTGGGAACCATGTTGGATGTTGAACAGTTTCAAAGTCACAAAGCTGTTCCATCTGATGCCTTGTGTAGGCACAGGCTACATGCTGGTGTATTAAATCATTTAAAAGTGTAATATATATATATTATTTTTTCTCCTTTTATTTGTATTCACACTGGCTGTATTGGTACTCTAGTGTGAAAATAGCTTAAAGCAGTATGGTTTATTTCCATTCCCACTTAGAAATGTTGTCTATTATCATTAGCCCCTTTTCACTAGTTTCATATTTAACTGCATCCGTAGTACTAAGATCGTGCTTCTGTAATTATACAGGTCTAGATAGGGCTACTCTATTTTTTTACATATTTTAGTTTGCTTCATGATGCAGCATTGCTGATTAATGGATCTTTACTCCCAGGAAAATGGGATTTATACAAAACAAACTGCTTGCCAACTGACTTTAGAGAATTCCTCATTCTTTTTAGTTAATTGAAATTGTGAAAATTCTGCAGCTTCTTAATCAGAGGTTTCTCTACAGGGTACCACTCCTGCTGATGCTTCACAGATGTGTATGACTTCAGCAAATACAAATAAGATATATCAAGAAAACTGTTTTTTCAGGCCCCATTAATTTGAAATAGCATGGCCTGGGGTATTGTAGTATCCCTTGATAAACACATTTGAGTTGTAATAGACTTTTTCATCTCTGCTATGAGTCTATTGTTCCCTGACTTCCAAAAAATATCTTTTCAGGATAATTTATCTTCTGTTCTTCATGTGTGCTCAAGGTACAAATCTAATAGTATTATTGTCTTTTTATTTATAACAAATGATGAACAAATAAAAGAAATACATCATGGTCTGCATGTTAATTTCACATTTTTCAAATGTGAAACTAGATGACAATTTTAGCTGCAGGACATGTCTACACTAACAGGGCTGCTAGTGTACTATACTAGAAAAATGCTGCAAGAGTGAATACAGCTATAATAGGAAATCTATCCTTTGTACTAGTCCAGCCATCACCCTGAGCAAAAAAAACCCCACAAAAGCAACAAAAGATCTGGTATGGCAGGATTTACTTCATCGGTTTCAATGGCAAAATATGTCCATTAGAGATCACATCCCTCCTCTTTGCAAAGTAACAGCTGCATCAGTGTGTAGTTTGAAGTTTCTCATAGAGGTTGGAGTAGATCTCCTGAGGTCCCTTAGACCCATAGGATAATTCAGATTATATGCTACATTTTGAGGGAGTGCTAACATTTAATCCATTTATAGTTTGGATTCATATACACAGAAAAAAAAAAAAAAAGAATTTGCAAAATTCTTCATGATTATCCCAGTTTTTCTTCATGTGTTGTAGGAGGGTGTACTTTACTTTTAGGTCTTCAAGTCAAATGCAGGCTATAATCAGATGACTGGAGAATAATCCTATTGTTACAGCTGAGAAAGGAGTCCCTTGTAAATGGGCTACAGTAATGCAAATCATGCTCAAACATGTGCTTCCAGTTTTAATCCAGGTTGTCCATTTTACAGGTGAAATGATCACAACAATTACTTTAAATAGCATTTTTCAACAGTAAGTGGCCAGGACCCCACCTGCAGTCTGCTTTTACAGCTCAGCCACTGAGCAGGGCTTTGGCAAACCACAGTAGCTTGACTGGTGGCAGTCATCTGCCTAATTCTGCAGAGGGACCAAAGATTTGTCTAAGGCGTTATGCAATTGCTTTTCAAATATTACGTTCCAAGACCCAGATAAAAATAGAGGAGGTGAAAAGGCAGAGGCAGAAGAGGCTTGCAAAAGCATGTTTTTCATGTTGCATGGGAAGATGCATGTGGTCACTTTATTTCAGTGTTAGTTATCTGGGTACTCCCAGGCAAAGAGCAAACATACAGTACTCACATTTCAGAGGCTGGGGCTGCAAATTATTTGCAGAGATCTTAGTGCTGAGAGTTCAAACCAGTAACTCCAGAGAAACTCTAAGCAACATGGGGAGCAAACACGAGGAACTAAATGTCTGTGAGCAGTTGCAGAGCTATAATCTCACTGGGATCACAGGGGTGTGCTGTAATGGATGGCTACTGGCTTTTTAGGAAGCACAGACCAGCATGGTGAAACGGGGAGTTGCCTTTTACAGGAGAGAGCACTGGGAATGCATGCAGCTATACCATAGGATGGGTGATGAGCCAGTCAGGAGTTTATTGGTCGAGGTGAGAGATTAACATGAGCAATGTTGTAGTGGCTGTCTGCTGCAGCCCATCTGATCAGGAAGAAGGAGGTGAGGCCTTCTTCAGGTAACTAGAAGAAACCTCATGATCAAGACCCTGGTTTTCATGGGAGACTTAAACCATCCCAATGTCTGCTGGAGGGACAGGGCACCAGGGTACCAACAGTCCAGGAGGTTTCTGGATATATTGTTTCTTCAATAATAAGGTAATATAAAAACCTGAAGAGCAACCCTGTTTACAAATAAATGTCATATCCTTAAGGGGCTCCAATATGAAGAAGCACATCAACTATAAAAGTGGGTTCCTTAAGCTATTCCTATGTTATTAGGGAGAAAAAGATGAGCTGTGAACAATCTTAAAGGCCTGTACTTGCAACAAAATGTCAGTTAATTCTTAACTTCATTGTGTTGCAAGCAAATCCCCACCTTTTCTTCCATACTTCCTAGATTTTTATGAAGTTACAAAAGAGAAATACAAATAATTACATCTCTAGGAATGCCTGGAAACACAATAAAGCTTTGTGCCTGCCAGACTTTTAACTGCACTTAATATTAAGCATCTTCTCGCCTTGCTTGTCAACTGGTAATACATAAAACACTTGTTACAACACCTAACAGCATCATTGCTATAACTTAGTCCTTTGTAGAAAAATAATCTTCTGTGCTGTACTTGCCAGTGACAACTGTAAACTCTTGATGCTAAAATGCAGCTTTTTAGTGTAGATGTTCTATGCCATACTTGATACAGCGTGAATGATCTGAATAATCTAGCTCTCAGTGTAATTTTTACTACAGATTTATTCATTCTGGGGTTGACAGAGGAGATGAGGATCAATGGAGAGATGGGGAAAAAAGAGAGGAAAAGAGAAAAATAGGAAACCCATTTGCCTCAAAATGGTTGAGACCCTCGATATACACATACAGTCTTCAGTCACCCAAGAGCGTTTTGGCCTTTGACAGCAGACTTGTCATTCAGTGGTTGATCTCTGTAAGAGAATGTTTTTTTCCAGTGTTTTTGGCTTGGTATCTTGATATTTCATCATTTATTGAACTGTTCCATATATCCTCATAATCAATAGTTAATGCTGTGACATTAAATGTCTAATGGCTCTGAAGTGAAAGTTCTCTGTTTCAGTTATTATGAGATATGCCCTTTTCATTTTCAGAGAAAATCTCAAAGGTACCACAGGTTCCTTGTTTATCCCAAGCTAGGTTTTTTTGTTTCCTGTTAGCTTGGACACATTTAGTTTGCTTTTGCAGAAGGCCTCTGGGGGGGTACTAAAACCCATTAAATAAGGCTGAAAATGAAGAAGGGACCTCTTATACCTCAAGGGCAAAAAGCTCACTTGGTTAATGAGCTTTAGGGTAAAGTAAACTGTCCTACCTGCTGAAATTGGCATTTTTTATATAACTAAGATTAAAAGAAACAAACACTTGGGGGGGGGGAAGGCAAAAGGAAACCTGGAATACTTCAAAGCTTTAGGATATCTTGCTTTTAAAAATATACAATATTGAAAAAGCCATTATTATTATTGGTTTTGTTATTATTATTATTGTTTCCCTAGGTGTTCTGTTAATTATTTTTATTCCTGTAGGTGAAAGAAGTCTGGATTATTTCCTAAAGTATGTGAGAGATTTTACCCGTGGTTACCAAAATAAGGAAAATAAAAACTAACTTCAGGATTTTACTTTATTTCTACAACTCTGCTACCTGCATGAAAATCTATGTGGGCTCTATTAATAACTGACATTTAAAGCAACTTGTATTTTGATGTGGAAAGGAATGTCTATATTTGCAGTGCCAGATATTTTTCTTTACAAGGTAGATCTTGGTTTGTCTTTTTCTTAAGTTTCACTACTGCCATGGTTTTGAGGAGAATATCTGACAATGAGTAAACTTCGTTAGGTTTGGATTTCATTTGTGTAAGGTTCCCAAAAGCTGAATCTGATTTTAATCTTCATCTGAATTTACTGAGAACAGTGTTGCTTGGTAAGCTTTGGTTTCCAGGTATTTTTGGCTTGGCTAGAAATAGCATAGCTTATTTTGTGTGTATTTCAGCATTTCTTATTTCAGTCAACACTAGAAATAAGTAGCACAGGAGCAAACAGCTATGGCAAAAGAAGTTATTTAAAAATTAACCAGCTTCATTTTGCTGTCTCCTTGCTTTGCTTTCTTGGAACAGTGGATAAAACTCCTTTTTGAGTCCTTTTGTCATCAGTTACATTATTAAATGTTTGTAAAAGACTTAAAAACAGTTTAAAAATATTTTAGGTAACTTCACTGCCTCTTTATGCAAGTCAGTCAAGCCTAGGAGCTTCAGGATGTATCATGAAAGACTGAAGTGGAAGGAGGCAGAACTTTCTAAGGTAAAACCTTAAAATAGTCTTATTTGGGGCTCCAATAATTCTGCTCCTTTCCCTGCTCCCTTCTCTGGTCTGACATTGGTGCTTGTGTGACAGGTTGAGGAGCAGACTATAAAGCTACTGAGTATCTGAGCCTGTGAAAACTCTTGACTTTTTGGAAGGATGCCAGGCAACACTTTTGGCTCCTGATGGCCATGACACCAGGGCTGTTGCAAAGGAGTGGGTTGGACTGTGTGACTTTGGGTGACAGCTCCAAAATAGGTCCTGTGAAGCCTACATGCAGATGTGAAATGAAATTTTTAAGTGCTATTATTAAAATGGTTGCAGGCTAAGTATGGATTAGAGACAAATCTTGGTTTTAGCAAACAGGCGTGACATTTAGATACTCCATCGCACTAAACATGTTAAAGAGCATTGTTAAAGCACTCAAAAATTAGGAAAGATAAGGATTAAGGTGCAATTTGAATTCAGTTTCCTATTGCATTGTTTTGTATTTTTGCATAAAATAATCAATTTGGAGAACTAACAGTTCTCTAACACAAAGTCCTGTACTAGGTCAGACAACCACAGCTGCATGTTCTAGTTCAGGGTTGGAGTTTTTTTGCTTTTTATTTTTTAATCTCACTTTATTTTGGAACAAACTCTTACTTGCAAAGAGGGCTTCAGACTTAGGAAAGGCCTTCCCTCGAACAGCGTTTCAAATGACACCATTTATTTCTCTAGTGACAATTTCAGGCAAGTGGAGCACTGTGCTCTTCAAAGCCACAGACCCTCTGGCACCATCCCAGCTCTGCAGCAGCTCTTTCCAGTCACAGGTTCCACAATTTTCAGGGCTCTGTGGGTGACAGTAAGTGCCATATCCAAATGAATAAGTGATGATAAGAGAAAGCAAGAGGTGTGCACTTTGCATTTGATGTTTTGAAGATCTGTGGCTGGGGAGCTAATGTATGGTCTGCTGGAGAGCTCTGGTCGTTTCATTGTGACTTACGGACCAAGCAAGTGAATTTCATTAAAGACCTGAGCTGCAGATGAATACAAATCTTGTCTCTCATTATAAACGGCATCTGTGAAATGCAGCTTTTCTTCCTAGCAGGAGAAGGAACACTCCAGCTCAATACTAATTCAGCAGCCCCAACCTGTCCTGTGACGCACAGTGATTAATTGCTTGTTCATCTTCTGCAGTGGATGTAACACATCTTCCTCGAGCAGGGAAACACTTTAGTCTAATATGTGGGTTTAATTTTCCCATCACTCTTTCTGCTCTGTAGAATATGTGTCTGAGCTATGGCAAATAAATTTAAATTTTTCCAAGAGGCTTTGGCTGGGAGGAATGACTGAGAAGTGGACAGCTGTAAAGAGCTCATAGCATGAATTGCTTCATGACTTGTCCAAGCTATTCTTTCGGACGTTCTGTGAAGTGTAAGAATTATTTCCATGTTATGAAGTCAGGGGCTGGATGCAACATTAAAACCCCTTTACTCCTGTGGTGGTGCTGGAAGATTTTATGCACTGATTGGTATCGGTGAAAACTACATCAACCCATGACTGCCCTTTTTCCTGCAGGATAGCTGGATTTGGTAAATTATGAGTCACATTTACCTGTTACTCTTTCTGGAGGAAGCTTTGGTGTTTTTAAAAGAATGCCAGACAAGAATTTCTCTTCCATGTGAGTAAAAAACTCAGTGATTTGGCTAGATAGGACCATTTAAAGGAAAGAGAAAAATAGAGGTCAGTTAAAAAGCATAGAAAAGTACAGGTTGTCTTTTATGAAGACCAGCAAGAGCTAGCTTCTAAACTTAAGTTTCAATATTACTCAGTAGAGAGTTTGCACAGGCTTGCAGAAGGCAGCTTGGCTTTCTGAAAGCCTGTCAAAATTATCTTACATAGGGGAGTGGTGTCTTTTAAGAGAAAAAAGTGTCCTCAGCGTTAGAAGCAAAACGTGCAGGTGGGGTTTCCTTTGTGGTCACATATCTTGTTCCCTTGATCTAAAAATAACAAATGACAGCAGATTTCGTTGTAGTTGACAACTTATTCTCAAATTCAGGCAATTTGTTTGTGCTTCAGAAGTGATGGGACACCTTGAACTAGATCACCTGGCATCCATCTTGCATACACATTCTCCCTCAGGGCTGGAAACCTGGGCAGAAACTGAAAGCAAGGGTTAATTAGGAAAGAAAGGATAATTATCTAGGTTTTCCTTTTTTTTTTTTTCTCTGTTGCAACCTTCACTGACCTATAGCTGCTGTTAGTTCATTTCCCATTCTGCACTGATACCTCTGTGCATTTCAAACGGCTTTGCCCATTGTTTCCCTGCTTAAATAAAACCCTGGGGATTCTTCAGCCTTTAAAGAAAATTACAAAAGCCATTTCATATTGTGCAGTAACCTCCCCCTTTGTTTTCCTAAAAAATGGATTCAGCTCCTCCCTGGACAGAGACACCAGAATTAGCATGTCAATATCACAACATCTCTCTGTGGGAGTAATGTTGTGTATTTAATGTCCTGGTCCAAGGTTATACGTTCATAGGCAAAACCACATTAGAATGACTCGTTTGCACTATTACCTTCAGGGGATGTAAACAGCAAGTTGTTCATTCCTGTCCTGACTGCAGAATTTGTTACAGGC
Source organism: Antrostomus carolinensis (assembly GCF_000700745.2). NCBI lineage: Eukaryota > Metazoa > Chordata > Aves > Caprimulgiformes > Caprimulgidae > Antrostomus > Antrostomus carolinensis. The sequence continues at coordinate 10,103 of NW_010322695.1, forward strand.
ATTAAAACAATTGTGATTTAGTTCAAGAGGTTTTAGAAGCCTCACTGCTGCTGCTCCCCAGAATCCTTTTATGGAAGACACTCTCTTCTGCACCATTAGCACTACTTGAAAACTGATATCCCTCTTCCAGCTTGGCTTTAGGCTGTGGAGCCCTACCAACAACATCCTAATTTTCCACTCATTTTTCAGCATTTGCATCTTCATTAATGAATGCTTCTCCTGGCAGATATACAGTGTGCAGATAGTGACCCCCTCCCAAAAAAAAAAAAGTGTATGTAGATATATATTTATATATGTAACTTCAAAAACACATGTCATTCTGGGAAATATCCTAAGGCAATGATATGACATTGATATAATGGTGGTTTTGAAGGTTAAATGTTCTAATTAAAGCCTGTCTTCAGTTCTGAATCAGCTCACTTGCACTAGAAGTCAGAAATGTGTCTGTATTTTTCAGCTTGCATACCGGAAAAAAAAAATTAAGAACACTGGTTTTGAAAGCTCTGATCCTGTTTATACATCTTCATATACTACCAGAGCAGATAATGCTCTTCTGATAAGAGCATGTCCTTGGAAGATCCTGTTACCTCATCCACTTCAGTTGCTGTTGATCTGCTTGTTCCATTCTTCTTCCTTCCCGCCCTGCTAAGAACTAATGAAGAAGAAAGTTAATTTATCCCTAAACATATTTTCTCCTCTGCTTTGGTATTAACAGCCCCAGCAACATCCCACTGCCACAGCTGCTGGACATCTTGCTGCTAAAGGGAAACAGAACATTAAAACCCAACGTACACATTGACTTATTTACTCTAGTTCCTCTCATGGAGGGAAAGGGCCCCCGATTGTTGCTGGACGTGGTTCATGTACAGAATGAGAGCATCGGTGTCCCTGTGCCTAAAAGTTTACAGCCTGACCAGGCAAATCAAACCACATAATAAAAGAAGTATGCCAGCAGCCATCTCCAGATAGCAGATGGAGACACAGCAAAATAAAGTGATTTGCCAGAGACAGAACTGAGAGTTATATCATTGCACCTCCCAGGTGAAAGCTGGGTACATATAGAGAGAAGATGAAGTACGCTCTTTCTGGATGAACAGATACTTTGGATTTTGAAGTGTTTTTATTCTTCTCCCCACTCCTCCCCTTTAAGTCTCTTTACCTCCCTCATTCTTTCTTTTCTTTTTTCTTTTTTTTTTTTTTTTTCATGCCTGCTCTTCATATCTCTGTTCTCCAGGGATAACTGTTTCTTCCTCACTAAACACCTGCTGCTTTTTTTTGTGAGAGAGTGGAGGACAGACATGCAGTAAGGAAGCAATGGAGGGAAGCCAGGCTCTGGAGAGCTACAGTGAGAGCCTTGGGAGGCCTCTGGCCAGCAGCCACCTTATGGCCTCCTGGCTTTGCTCTGCTGCTGTTACACTGCATTTGGCATTCTCTGTTTCTCTCTCTCCAGACAAGTCACCAGGTGAAATCTGTCACCAGCTGACCTTCGGTTACTTCACAGAAGTGCTTTCAGGCTGCTGGTGCCAATTTCCTCTTTTCTCCAGTAATAATGGATTCCCTGTGACACGTTCTGCCTTAGCTGTAATTTTGGTCTTGCCAGAATAACCTGACACCCCTAGTAGCCGGAAACAAAAACTACTTGTTCACATCTTTATGTGTCCTCTCTATGTCAACTGCTGTTTACAATTCTACTGGCTCTCCCCATTCTTGCATTAATCTGATCATTTCATCAGCTCTCCTGACCTGCGTCCCAGAGGCTGCACATTTATGGGGAGAGAAGGAGGCCCGAGTAGAGAGATATGGCGTGGGGGTTTGGACAATGGTATTGAGTAATTTATCAACAGCAGTATCCCTGCTGGAGACAAGTCATCAGCAGTAAGAAAGGTGCATGATCTCCTCTGAACTCCAGAGCAGCAGTAGGGTCCAGCACTGAATGCTAATGGCTTCATGTAGGGCTCATTGTCCTCTGTTTGTTCTGAAGTACAAGAAGACATCTGCTTCCACAGGAAAGCATTTTCAGCAAGGTCCATGGAGGCATTTGTACAGCCCCACAAAAGGTATATGTAACTCCTTCAGCATCTTGGAGCTATTGAGGGTTTTCACCAAAAGGACTCCAGGCTAAAAAAACCTCCATGCACAGGAAGGCAGCTGGTGCAGTCTTGTTGTGTTGTGCAGTCTTGGTGCTTGCTTTTACTGTGCCCAGAAAGTCTTTGCTGTTACAGCACTGAGGACCATAGCATTCGTGTTTGTGATGCACATCGCTGAGCTTGCATTTGAATCACAGTTGTCCAGGTTTCCATTTTAGTCACACGAGAAAAAGAGACTTTTGTTAAAATTTTGTTCCTGCAAAGGGTGCGGGGAGGGGGAAAACCTGCTCCTACCCTTTTGCTAGAAGTGCATTTCTGCAGAATACTGCTGCTGATAAACTGCCACAACTGTTCACTTACCCCATGCAATTCCTCTCCCATAAATCCCATATAGATGTGTCAGTCCCTCACTCCAAGGCGGCATAAGGTATGTATAGAACAGATGCCCAGAAACCTTTCTTGTAAGATCTGAGTCCTATGCTTTAAGGGACATATTTGCTTTCCATTCCATACCACTTGATATTAAAACTCTTTCCATTGATTCCTCAAATCTCTAATCAACTGGACTTGAGCTGTCTCATAGATTTGCGCTGCTTTGATGACCAAAAGCAGCCTTGTTGACTAGAAGACAGAATAACAATTTTGTTTCCTTTATTTTTCAGAGAGACAAGTGTGTGGGACTACAAGTCTTCAAAGCCTATGGTCTGTGGTCCAAGAGCTAAAAGCAGCCACAAACTTCTGCACCATCTGGATGAAAAATTACAGCTCATCTTGCTACTGTTTCTTCTTCAGCAGTGAGAAAAATAGTCACTTTTAATAGAGTTTATCTATTTAATTTTTTCTCTGCCTGTAACAGGGAAGAAGCAAAAAAACCACAGAGGGAGCACAGATTTAGACTAGATACCAGATTTACAGTCCTGAGAAATGTTCACATAACTGAGTGATGTATCACTGAAATATGTAAATGAGTTTTCCGTGGGGAGCTCTCAGACTCTGCTCAGAGGAAGGACTTTGCTTAAATAAGCACAGAACAGCTTTGTTGTTGCAACTTTATGGAGCTTGTCCCTTCAGGCTGCTAGTCCCAAAAGCTGTGCAAGTCCTGGCCAGGCTCGCTGATGAGCTAGTAAATGTATTCAGCTACAGACACTACCTTTCTAGCCCTGCCAGTGCTCCTCTCCCAGCTCTGTTAGACACTGCTGCTGCTGCCCTTTACTAATAATAGAACAGTTGTATTATTTCAGGGAAGGTCCTTAGGATATCTGGGTTGTGCACAGTGAGGGTGATTCTCAAATGCATTTTTCATGGGACTAAATTATAATAATTCAGCTTTTGGCTTGCTTTGAAGTTAGTACAGTCATGCTATGATGGTTGTGGTTCCTTTTCTTACCAAAAATACAATGTGAGTTTTCCCTTAAAATGGCAATTCCTGCTTCTCTGCAGCAGCCCCCTTCCTAACAGAGTACAGTGGCATTGTTTTGCCATTATTTTGGATAACTCTTCCACCTATGGCTATCTATCTCTTTAAAACAGGGATTTTAAGATCTCCTCCTCCACCAAGATCTAGATTCAAGGGTAGAATTCAAAATCTATGGCTATCTATCTCTTTAAAACAGGGATTTTAAGATCTCCTGTGTCACCATCAAGATCTAGATTCAAGGGTAGAATTCAAAATTTTAGATAAATTATTTTCAGAATATTTTAACAGCAGATTCAGCTTAAGACATCCAGAGAAAATAGTGAGGGAAAACTAGTCTTGTATAGAACAAAAAGAAGGATGAGGTGGAGGCATAAGAACAGCAGACAAGAAGAAGCAGGAGAGAGGGAACAGATATTGGATTAAATCAGGATATAAAAGCTTATAAATCTCTTTATTTTTATGTAACAAAAATCCCAGGTCCTAAAATACAACACTTTCCTGACAATTATGACATTGTTAAGAAATTTACCTTTAGGGGCAAAAGGGGTGGATATGCTCAGTGGCATTATTCCAGCCTTATGCTTGAGGTATCTTTTCTACTATGCCCAGTTCAAGCAAGTGCTATTACAAGCCACACATAGACAGACACACAAAACAACTAAAAACAGAAGTAGGCATTATTTCAGACAATGAAAATAGAGCAAGTTTAGCATGCAGATGGCCTTCTTTGAAATCTTTCTTTCAACACATGTCAGCACAGCTATATATCTTTCTGAGTAACTGTGACAAGAGCTGAGAATGGATGGATGGCTGTTTTACTGCAGTTTTTGATAGCAATTTTCAGATATTAGGACCGGTTTGGAAAGACAAGTTTCAGAGTGTACTTTCATAAGGTTACTTGCTTGATTAGCAAGTAACTTTAGCTACTCTGATATCTCCTTCAGAGATGATACAAGCTGAAGGAAAATCAGTCATAAAGGAGAACTGAATTTGGTTTCTTATCACATTGTGCTTGTTTAGGGAGGGCTTTTTCAGAGGTTTGTCAGAACTGCTTCATAGCATGCATTTCAACAAGAAAGGTCTGTGATCAAGGGAATAAACATACTCCTGAGTGCAATACATCTGCACTGGCGTAGCATGTGGCCTCTTGCATTGGTTGGAAAGAAATGGGATCAGCAGGCAATAAAGCAGGCAAATTGTCTTTGATTGTGCTTATACTAATTATTAGCTTTTAAATTTTTTTCCTTCTAATTTTTTGTTCCCCTTGTTGGCTTGCTAGTGTCCTAGGTTTACCTACTGATCTCAGTCATTAGTCTCCCTGCCCCAGTGGGAAGTTATTTCGTTCAGCCAATGTAGTAAATGTTGTGTGACTTCTTTCACAGAAGAATTATAATGACTGCTGTTATTACTAATCACTGTGTTCTTGAATTAGTTTTGTAAGACACTGTCTGGAGAAAGGAGAAGAATCATATTCATGTGACTAACTGCCATAACTCTAGTGACATCCAAAGACAGGGGCTGCTTGGCTTAACACTGACTGAGATCTCTTGTTTTATTTAAGAATACATTTCTCTTCCTTCTGACATTCACATCTTCTTTATACTAAGTAAAATCATGCTTTCTGTCAAACTTGGGTCACATCCACTGAATCCAGTGATAAATAAGGGAGTGAAACTATAAAAGATGTGTTCCTTAAACACTGCTAAGAAGGGAAAAGTTATTGTGTCCATCAGCAGTTATTATCTTGTGCTGTTCACTAGTGGTACAGGAACTTCCCCAGGCCTCACTCTTTCAGTAATTTAATTGTGGTGTAACTCCTTATGGTAGGTAACTACAGAACAGTGTTTCCAGGAAAGCAAGATCGACAGGGAGAGGCAGCATCTCGCTAATATGTTGGAAAAATAAGATGTGCTGTCAGGTTCTGAGACCCTGCAGGTGACTCTGTGCCTGAAAATATTTTATATGTGCTCTAGTGAATGATAGCTCTGCTCCAAGCCTCACTTTCTCTGGCCATCACAGCTACACCACCACTGCTATTAAAAACACACACAGAGGATTGTTTTTCCCTCCAGCCTTCCATAGGCCAGAAAAATTGTTATTGTATGTTCCTTAAGATGTCAGAAAAGAAGAAGCAATGTTTTCTGTTATCAGTGGATAACTTTTTCTCCAGCTGTTGGCTGGTGTTGTCCTTGGATCACTCCAGTCCCTTCTGCTTCACAGCAGTTGTGATATCTCAGCGCTGAAGTTGGGCACTGAATCCTGAATCTTCCCACTCGCTTCTGGATGCAACCCACCATCAGACCAACAGCTTCTGCTCTGTTTAGACCAACAATTCAGATAGACATGTCATAAACATCAACTTTTGGTATCAGCTTCCTATCTAAGACAGGCTGGCAGCCTGACTTCACTGACCTCGTGTTTGCACAAAAATCAATCGGTGTATATAGGCCTTGCTATATTTGCACTTAACCTAGATACATTTATGCTACTAGAAGAGAAGTTTGACACAGCTTAAAATGTTTTTGGCCAGTGTTATGCCAACCTATATTAGCAAGCATATACATATATCTTCTTGATGTTTTGATTACTATGATTATAACTATTCCAGAGCAAAGAAATGGTACAAAAATCATACACAAGGACAAAGTTACCAAGGCAAATATTTGTAATGTGGGGCAAATTTGATTGACTTTAAAATGTGTAAATTAACAACAGACAAGCTAGCACATCTGCTAAATATTTCATTTTTCCTTAGAAAGTAAGCAATCAAAAATCTCAGCGTTGGATATGTTCACAATTCTTGTACTTCATTAGCTGCTCTGTTCATGGACTCTGAGTTTTACAGTCTATCACAGTAACAATAATGCAGGATGGCTTAGTATTAGAAACATAAGTTTGTATCAGCACAGACTATTTCTTGGGCTCTCTTTAGTTTAAAAATTCAAGTTTGTGCAGTTTTTTGCTGCATTCATATCCTAGAGAAAAAAAAAAAATAATAACATCTGTGAACGACGCATTCTTTTGCTGACCTTTTCTTCATCCCAAGTTGAGGAGCTTTTTGACTAATTGGCCACCATATTTCCATGTTTGGATTTGACACATCAAGTTAGGGCAGCGACGTAGCCCAGATCAAGACTTTATCCAGATAGTAATCTGTGTTCAGGCTTTAAGATTTCAAAAGTTAAAATAGATTAATCTCTGAGTACTTCTTGGATGCCATTTTGTGGTAGCTTTATAACAGTATGACTCAGAGCATGTAATTAATTCTTAAAGCATTTAATTCTTTGACAAGTTTTGCAACAAATGGGACTGCACAATAATGGTGAAATAATTTTATTTTCAAAATGGCAGAATAAGCTCAGCTGTAACATTTCTGCTGGGTCTATAGCAACATGTTTATTTCTGTGCTCAGGAAAAAAAGTCCAATAAAGATAGATGTATTACACTTTAAAGCAAGGAAAGAATTATTAGATCCAAAAATATCTATGTGTATATAAAGTTTATTATAGACTTCTGTAGTTAAATTTCTTCATGAGTTGCTAAACAGGGAGAAGAGCTGGAAGATCTATTACCTTAATGATTACTTAATGGGAGAAGACTACTGAAGTTCTGGGACAGTGTTTACAGAATTATCTACATTGCTTGAAGGTACCTATCCATATTGCTTTTAAAGTCTGATTCATTGAACATAAGAATGTCAGTGCAGCATCAGAATAAAAATTAATTTAGGTAATTCGCTGTCCAGGGCCAGCAGCAGATGCTTAGAAATTAGCACCAGCTTATGGTTTCATGATACAGCTTGAGCCGAGGTAACAACTCGCTACTGCCAAGAGGGAAAGGTCCTACTCTTTCTTTCAGCTTCTCTGCCCCCAGTTCCTAGATTCATAAACCCCAGCTTGCCTGTGCATTTCTGTTGCTCATCCAGACACACAGGAAGGCAATTGACTGCAGCGGCAGAAAACTCAAATAATAATCGAAAGAAGTGCTTTTGTCTTTGGTGAGTTGAGCTGGCTTTCCTTATGATCAGTCAGGTCACAGAGCCAGTTGGAGGGGTCATGCCCTTGGGATCAGTGGATGTGGGCAGAAAGAGCAGGGAAGGCTGGATAGGAGGAGGAATGAAGGAAAGAACTATGAAGGGGAGGTATGGGGGAGTGAGGCCTCCCAGCTGTGTCAGCAGTGAGACATTTATTTGGCTAACCATCTATTTTTGCCAGCTGATCTTCCCAGAGAAGCATTTACAGCAGGTAGAAGAGCTCTTTCCTGAATGGAAATAACTAATTTACAAATTATCAACAAGTCTGTACAGAGTTGTGGGGTTTTGGTGTTTTGTTTTGTTTTTTCCACATGTGCATTACTTTACACTCATTGTTCTTGAGTTTCATTGACCATTTTATGGCTCAGTCATTCAACATCATGCAATGCAGGCTGCACTAGACCTTAGTATCCAGAAATTGTTGTATTATCTGGAAACTTTGTCATGTCACTTTTTAGCCTTTTTCATGTTATTTATTTATATGTTGAAGAACACAGATCCCATCACTGAACCTAGGAGGATCATGGCAACAACTGCTTTTCCACTGTGAAAACTGGCTGTACATAATTCAGTGCTCTCTTTCCAACTTTTTAAGCAGTTATCAGTCCTTGAGGGAATCTTTCCTCCCAAACTGAGAGGATTGAAGGGCTTTTGATTAGGAACACTATTACCACCTATTTTGGAAGGTGACAAACTGACCACTTGAGCATTGATTCTGTCCATATGATGGATGACTTCCCTGAGCAAAAGTCATGTTGAGATACATATATATCAATATCATATTTACTATTCATTCTCCCCTTTGTTTCTATCACTGCCTCTAATGGAGGTTAGGATTTTTTTTTCTGTGATTTTCACCAGAGGCAGGGAGCCCTTCTTAAAGATTGGTGCTGTACTGCCACCTCTCATTCCTTTAGCTTCGTCTGTGCTAAGCTATAGATCATGTCATGTCATGGCACTTCCATAGCTGAGGTGCTTTAAACTCTTGAATAAATATCATCTGTTCTAGGCAGTTTTTCACCATTCAGTTTCTCACTTTGTTCCAAGTCATCCAGTATTGATTTGTTAAGTTAAGGCAGTTCTTTCTGGTGAAGAATGTCTCTGTTGTAGGAGATTCATGGACACTTTTAGGGTCATTAGATACTTCTGAAAATCTCTGAGGTTCTTTTGTAGCTTAGCAATATGTCCAATCACAAACATTAAATGAATGGCCACTGTAGCAGGCAAAAAAATCTCTCTTGTGAATGCTGATAGACAGCAGATAATTGTGTGTGTCTGTGTGTGGGGGGTGAATGTTTTAACATCTCATATGAAGGAAGGTCTTGGAAATGGGGGAGATCAATAGAGGCAAATGCCAGGAGGATGCCCAGGAACCTTGACTGGTAACACAGGAGATTGAGAGCTGCAAGCAGCCACATAGCAGGAACCAGCCTGACTTGCATCCTGACCACCCAGACCAGGAGGGATCTCTCATCTGTGGATGGAAGTGAAGACAACGCTGGTGGGACAGCAAGCAGGCATATTAAATCATTAGGTAGGGTAAAAGATGTAATGTTGTTTGCTCTTAAATAGAAGCCAGTATCCAGATCCACTATGGGTTGTTGTTTGCTCCATCTCACCCACGACAGGCATGAGTCAGACCCACTATTTATTTACTTATTTATTTATTTCATTTACTCTATAACAGTAAATTGAGGCATCTTTTTGTCCTTTATGTTTGGAGTCTTGAACTGCACTTTGATCATGTTTTTCAGCTCTTGCTTCTCAATCAGTAATATAATAAATCTACTATTATTTTTGGTAAAGGATGTATGTTCCCCTATTTACCTGGTTTGCATAACTGGAAAATAAATAAAAAGCTTCATTGTTATTCATCTTGCCATAAAAGTTGAAGAACTGTCAATACTGGACAAAGAATACGGCTCTATATGCAATCAGATCTGGTGCCATTATTATTTAAGCTGAAAGTTATTTCCTAGGGCAAGAGTACATTTAATTTATCTTAATTTTAAATTCATTATGTTTTATTCTGTGCAGTTAACTCTCAACTTGTAAGCCAAACTTATGTTTATTCTACTGCAAAACTAATCTTTAGAAAAAACAATACTGCTTTTTCCTGACTTGCAATATCTAACACAATACAGATAAAAGTTTAACATAGTGGCCTGTTTTTAAATTAAGATTTAACTTTTTGGAATGGTTATAAGAGATAGTTCATGACCTTTTTCAAGTGTTGCCCATAAGATTACCTACTTAATAATTTTTTTAAATGCCTCTGAAATTTTGACCCCAAATACTTATTTAGATAAACAACAAGGCTACATGACATAGAAAAGTGATGAACATTTACCATCTTCTGTTACCTTTCAGTCTTTCTTCTGTAATTCAAAGCCCTTTTCTTGTACTTTGCCAGGCAATCTCATGTTTTACCCAGTCCTGAAAGCAGGACAGGAACTATTTCATTACTGCCTCTAACCTAAGTCAAGTGCTGTCAGTGGTCGGCTATCCAGCTCTTCAGCATGCCAATGAGGCTGGGTCACTTCCCTAGACAGCAGGCTTCAGGGCAAGGAGTCATTCACCCCAGAACCCTTTGCTTTGAGGTGCTGCTGATAAGTACCCGACTTACTTCTTAGATTAAAGATGAGTACCCAGAATCATAGGGAGCGTCAGAGCATTAGTTATTTTATTTTCATAAAGCTAAACTGGAATGCCACTTTGATTTGGTAGTTAATTACCAGCATTTTGCCTTTTTTCTTTTTTTTTTTTTTGGAACATTTTTGGGCTTTTGTCTCTACTGACCTACAGAAACTGCCTATTCATTTGTTTACCTCTTAATTTTCTTCCAGTTGGAAACATAATGAATAGCACCCTTGTAACAGTATTACAGATATCTCCAAACTTGATTTCAAGCCATATATTAAAATTTTGGTGTGAAAATCAGAATTTGGTAAGAATAGTGTTCTTTGATTTTACAGATTGAGATGTAATAAGAATCAGTATCAGGAAATTAAATCTAGGCAAGTTCAGGCTAGTGATAACATACTGATTTTAACAGTGAGAATGATCGATCATTGAAACTAATTATCTGCTGATTGGAGTGGACACTTTGCAAACTAAAAATATTCAAATCAAGGTTGCAGAGATTTTTGGAAGAATGTACTTGCTTCAGCCTCAACAAAAACTGTTACAGGATAAGATTATATTTCCCCAGTTTTCTGTTTTTGTCTGAAAATTCTATGAATTTTATTTCTTGGACTAGAAATCTTTTCCTTCTGAGTTATTTACTAGTTTACATTTTTATCATCCGTCTGCACATCTTCACTAGCATAGTAAAATAATATATAAACAAAATTTTGGGGCTTTTACTTCTAGAGGGCAGAAAAAATCCACAACTTTCAAGTCACAGTCAGCCTCCCCTCTTTTTCTCCCTCCTATTAGTCACCAATAAAGACAGATATATATTCCTCTCCCTAAGCATGCGCTGAACTCAGATATTCCACATCTCATAGCCGTCTCTGGAGATAACTGTTATATGCCTAAACACAGTGGAAAGGACTGAATTTTTATTGTATTGGGTATTTTTTCTGTCTAGCAGGATTGGTAGAAAGAGTAGCAAAGCAAACAAAATTAGCATGAACCCTAAGGTGGAAGTAATGTCATCCAGCCAATTAAACATCTTTGCTATAAGAGTTTTCTTCCTCTTCAAGTCTCTTAGTTGTGGTCAGGGATGCTGAAATCCAAGTAACAGTAACATACTCTGACAAGTTTACCTCTGTGTCACTTATTTGAACCTATGGCTAATTCAGTGATTCACTAAAAGGAATGCTAGTTTCAGTTCAATTCCTAGTAAAAAGCACATACCCACCTCACACTGTCAGCTATTGCAACTGACTAGCTTCCTTACCTTTGATGTCTCCAAACTCACCCAGCTCTTGCTGTTCCATGGAAAGCTTTGTTTCATACTGAAAAGTGAGTTCTATAAGGATTTTCTTGAATGTGCAGGGTAGTACTCCTGTACTTGATCTGTGAATGTTTTTGATATCATTAAATGCTTTCATTTCCACTAATTTTATGTTTTTTCAGTGGTCAGCTCTTTGCCTTCCAGGAGGGTTAAGGCAGCTCCTGGAAGGCAGCATGTAGCATGGTAAACACCACCTTGACATACTAGCTTGTTCCTAGGTCAAGCAAAGAGGGTCCAAGTTCCTACCAGCATTCTCTAAAGAACTGTGGGTTTCACTGGTCAGCATCAATTGATTGACTCTAATTAAGGTTTTATCCCTAATATAGTACTGTTTCAAACAAGTTTTCTGGTCAGGATGCAAGATTTAATCAATAGGTTCAGTGTTACGAGTGTATTGCCTCCCTTACTCTTTTGGCCCAGTACTCTCCCGTACTCTTTAGGACACTAATCAAGACATGTCACACTGTACCTCTAGTAGCAATGAATGTTTTTTTCACATACTGAATTAAAAAATTAGGAAGTGTGCATATATGCATGTTTTCATTCAGGTGTTTTCAAACAGTCTAGGTCTCTAAGCAGTTGTTTTCTCTGCTCCCTTCTTGTGGCTTTTGTAGCAAATATGTTATTCTGAAGATGAAGATTTTGGTAAGGGAAATGGGATGTCCCTAAATCATTGTTTTCCTGCAGCTTACATGGCTGGCTTGGGAGCATGAGTTGTGCCTACTTGACAACTTAGTGTAAAGGGGTATCACCAACCAATTTGTTTTCCACTGACAGCTGAAAACCTCTAGCGTCTCTCACTTTCCCGACTTCCTTGTCTACACTTCTGATTGCAGGGGTCACTGGAAACTAGCTCCAACTGGTTACTAACAGCTGTGCTGTTAATTACTTTATTGGCCATCACAGATCCTAGCAGATAATATTTTTGCTTGATTTTGCACCTTTTCTTTCTGTTTCTCCTTGTCCCTGCAGTAGTAACCAACAACCCAATGCAAGAGGTGAATGCTTAAAATAAAAATGTATTTAATTGCAAAGGGAGGTTTGAAGGGAAAAAAACCACACTGGCATGCTTTGGTACTTATTTTTGAATTACAGCCTGAACGAAAGCATTTCTTCACCTGTTGCCTCTACAAAGCATCAGTCAGAGGGTGGGATCATGGTGTCCCTTGGAATTGTCTGTTTTATATCGATTATTGCATTCCATCTCCTAGAAAGCCAAAATCTATAGGGTTAAATGGTTATAAATTCAAATATAGGCCTGTTTAAGGGATAAGTTCATGAGTTAGAAAATGTATATGGTATAAAAGCAGATATAAAACAAGAGTATAACTTTAAAGGCTTTCATTTACTTGAATGGATCTGGTGAGCTACAGTAATGTCAGGGCTTACACTAAACATACCTACTCTGTGTGGTTAGCCCAAACACCATCTTCATTTTTTCCCCAGTTCTCCTGTTTACATAGAAAACCTTGTAGCAATGAGCCAATATATGCTACCTAGCAAAGCAGTGGGTGGCTACCCTCTGGGCTCCAGGTGGAAGCTATCTAGAAACCAGTTAGGAAGCAACAAGACTCAATTCTCCAATCTCCTTCCTACAAGTCCCTCAGAAAGACAGATAGCTTTTCACCCAATGTAATAAGCGCTATATCTGTCTCTAGGTTTGTAGGAGCTGCTTTCAGAAGAACAAAGGCCAGCTTCTCAGGTAAGGTTTTGCAAAGACTATGTTTCTTGTATGTATTGCTGAGCATCTGTGCTAACACTTGTTGTAGATTTCTACTTGAGATACTAACCCCTTTCTAAATCTGCTGTTCTCGTCTCTAGAAGAATGTAACTTAACGATTTTAGTTAGATATTTTGCACAGAAAGTCCTAAAAATAATAATTAAAAAAACCCTACATGTATCAGTAAATAAATAAAACTAATAACTTAGAGTGGTAGCCACCCTCTGCTGGTCTGTAAACCAAATTCCTCCCTAAACAAGAAACAAGGGAGGAAACATTGAGAAACCAAGCAGAGCCTCCTCGTATCTCTCTCCATGCCTTACTGAAGTAAAGTTAACATTTTCCAGAAGTGATAAAAGGGAAATTAAATTATGTTTCCTGAGAATGAGTGGGATTTCTTAAAAAGACTGTTTAATTTCACAGGGAAAGATGGTGATAAAGCTTCTGGAAAAACTTACTGGTAAAAAATTTTGCTAAAAGTATAGCAAAACATAGGAATAATTTGTCTGGTTGTTGTGGTGTACATGTTACCAGTAGCTTTTAATAATACATTAGAGTCAGATAAACATCTGTCAGTGTTGCAGTAGTACAGTAAATCCTGCCTTGTGGCAAATGAATAAACCAGCTATTCAGACTGAGGTCCCTTACAGCCCTAATTTTCTATGATTGCACACCATCCCAAGGAAAAAGGCTGTTGTGCTTGTCACTCACGCTAGGAACAATCAAGGTATTTGATGCTGTTCTGTAAGTCTGAAGCCTTATATCCCACTTTTCAGCTGGGACAGAGCTAGTTTTTTTCTTAGTAGCTAGGGTAGTGCTGTGTTTTGGTTTCAGTATGGGACCTGCTGTGAGGAGAACATTGATAACATACTAGTGTTTTCTATTGTCACTGGAAGTCGAAGGACTTTCCAGCTTGCCTGTGTCTTGCTACTCTACAGATGCAAAGGACTAAAGGGGATGGGGAGCAGAATAGTAAAATTAGCAAACCCAAATTGGCAATTGGATATTCCAATGGGATATTCCTCATCATGTTCAGTATATTAATGAGGGGCTCTCTGGCTGGGACTTTTGCTCTTCTGAGACTGCATTTTCAGTTTTGGGATTGCTGCTCCTCTGGGATCATTATCCAGGAATAGGCTGGGCTCAGTTCACAGGTGTCAAGCAACTGCAATATGCAACACTCATTTTTATATTTGATTATTAATATTATTATCATCACTATTACTTCAGGTTTTATTTTATTTCAATTATTAAGTTATTCTTATCTCAACCCATGAGTCTCCTTACCCTTGCCCCACTCTTCTATTTCCTGGGAGGGAGGAGAATGTGAGCGAGCAACTGTTCAGTGTTTGGGTTCTAGCCAAGTTAAACCACCACACCTTGTTTTGTGCCCACATAACCACTGGGACAGCGGGGAGGTGAATACTGTTTCTGCCTTGCTACTTGTAGTGGCTGACACTAATTTTACACTGACAAAACCAGTGTAATCCTTTCCCCAGCAATAGGCTGAGCCTGGGATATGGTGTGGAGTGGAAACCCTTGACAGTTCCTCAGCAGGCAAAGGAGCTGGGAAGACAAACATTTTATAGGACACCTGTAGCAGAAATTTTGGAATCTGTTTGTTTTGTGGAAGACAACCACATATTTGAGGGAATACATCTGCAGGTGTTGCATCCTGCTGCACTATTTATTTATCTAGCTAGCAACACAGAAGTCTTCAGAGATTTAATTTATGTTTTGAGTTCACTTTGAGGAAGTTGAAAGAAGTTCCAATGAAGTCTGTTCATTTCCTGTTTAAAAACTCTGTAGTCTGGAGTGTAAAATCATTTGAAAGAAAAAAGAAATCCTTTAAGTAGTTAAAATGGTAAATCAATTTTCATAGGATTTTTTTTTTTCTTCTCTTTTAAATTTGACTGATTTTGTATTTCCTATACATGTACTAAAAGCTTCTTAAGCATGCAAAATGCTTTACCTACATAATTTCTGAGATGAAGAATGGATAGATGTTGTTAGCAGCTGATAAAGAATATCCCACTTAAGGTTCATTTGTATTGTTTGTGTTATCCCAACAAGTTGCTTGGTATTTGCTTTAAAATTTGTACTGGAATACAAACTAAGTGCAAGTGTAGCAGTAATGGAGAATTAGGTGTTACTGTTACATAAAATGTTGCATGAAAAGGAAAATACAGCTGGATGAGCTCAAACTAGAAATGTCTTCATGTAATTCTTTCAAATTGAACTTTTTACTGAAAGAAGTGGAATCAAATGGAAATTAATTTTAAAAGTGGTGGAACTTTTTGGTCTTTAAAATAAAATTGTAGGGTCCAAGATGATTTACCACATAAATAATCTGGGATAGCAAAGATTATATTAATTCTTTACATTTACATAGGGCTGTTCATCTGGAAGAACTGCATCCTGGGCTGATTTACATCCTGTTCACTTTGCATATGTATGAAACTTCTTCTAAGTAGAAGATCAAATGCTTTTTATCACTAGAGAAAAGGATTAGGAAGCTAAAGAACTGCCAGGAAAGTAATTATAGGTACCTGTAATATGTCAGTGGAAATATTTTCTTTTGTAGTCACCTAGAGTCTCCTTGTGTCCACTGCTTGAGGAGAGATTTAGCTTCCTTTAGTCTGCTTGAGGAGAGGTTAATCCCCCTTTACCCTTACTGTTTAAGATGGACAGTTAACCCAGTCAGTCTGGGGCTCTAGATAGTTTACAGAGGACCAGGAGTGCATTTGGGAAATGATGGACCTCAGCGGTCTAGGCTACTGTCACAGAATGAAGCATGCTCCAGGAAAACCACTTTTCCTTCCCCATGGAGGCCAGGCCACCTAGGTTCTGGAGAGCTAAGAGATAGTCAAAATGACCCCTATCCTGACTGGTTCACAGGTAAATAAGGTTTTCTATTTCTATGCTCTTGCTCACAGCTCTAGGTATACTGGAAATGTTTCATCAAAGTAGGGTAAATCAGAGTATGTGGGGTTTGGATTGGTCAAAGTATCTCCTAGAAACTCATTCTAGAAGAAAACATCAAAGGCTTACTAAAAATGCAGGTATAACTTCCAGTCCCAATGGGCCTATTTTGAAGAGCAAGGAGACTTCAGAGACAAAACTTTCCTTTGTATTTGTCTTGGTTTTACTCTACATGTCTGCTACTAGACTCGATCAGAAAAAGGATAGTGAGGTACATTGCCCGAGGTGCTTGTATTCCCTGCTGATGTAGGTGAACCAGTCAACAACCACAACCTTCTATCCTGGCTCCTTTTCTGCCTTACAGAAACAGTCACTGAAACCAGTCATTAGTTAGAATAGAAAAACACGGAAATCATTGAGCTTTGAAGTCTCTCTCTGCTCTGCTTCTCTCTTTGCTATTCTACTAACTGCACATGGAGCTCTGTGTAGGAGAGTCCATATCACCCACAACAGAAAGCAGGGAAAGATATTGATAGCATTGCTGAGATAGCATCTCTAGGGGCATGAGGAGCACAGTCAGCAACAAAATGATGATGGAGAGTACCGTCATTCTCTCTTTAAATCTTATTTTACTGGGTACTTTAGCAAATATTGAACTTTAAATACGAATTATCCTATTGAAACCAATGTAGAATCCTGAAGTGGGACCTTTGTCAACAGAACTATTTATGTAAAAAATCTTTCCATAGAGTGCAAGTGAGTTACTGCAGGCAGTAAAACAGATGAGCTGGTAGCCTCTGGCTCCCAGAGGGGAATAACTTACAATGACTGCATGAGTCATGGAGACAGGCAGATACAAATGCCCTTGTTAACTCAAACCAAAAAAGTTCTGCTCTCAGACGTCAGCATTCCCATCAGGCCACCACCCTGACACATCTTATACGCATTCCTAGCTCAAAGCAGATAAATAGGTCATTTGGGAACAATGGACTCCAAAGAATTACAAAACTGCAGTAAAGGGCATTCATTGTCACACTACTAATTTTTCTCATCACGTTCAAAGATACCGTCCAAGAATTTGGGTTTAGATTTAAACATACTCTGTCTAATTCAAAGTAGGAATTCTAAGGTAATGTAACTGCAACCTCATGAAGGGTTGCACATCCTTTCACAGACAGCTGAGTGAAGAGAGCCATTCAGGATAAGAATTTCTTTCTCTTTTTCTTTTATTCTCTGTAAGGAAGTCTTTTTGACTTCTCAGAGTGAAGGCTAATTTTCCTGCCAGGGTCTAGAGCAGAGAAAAGAAACATGAAAAGAATGATATTCTTCTGTGAATTTGTCTCATTGTTTCTGTAATCTGCCATATACCTTTGTCCTCCTGAGCTTCCAAAGGCAGAGATTTCTACAATGTAGTAGTTTTCCTTTTTTGTGTTGCCAACTAAAAAAAAAAAATAATCTTATTTTTAAAGTCTGTGGAGATGTGTTTACTTATGGTAATATTCATGCAGCTCGACTGTTACATAGCTGTTGTTTAACAATTGATGGATTCAGATATTTGGACATGGCAAATAATAAATAGTGAATCATTCTAGCTGGTTACCTGAGTTATGTATCCATGAACATTTGAAATATAATGTACTTTATATCAGTTCCTCTTCTCTGTGTGCAACAGTACAGTCAGAGGCAGGGAAACAGGAGAAAGAAATCAGGAAAACAAAAGGAGTTATTTTTCCATAATTTTAGTTCCCAGAATCTTTTGTCAGGATCTGGTTTCAAAATTTCCCAGAGGTTGTTCTGTGACTCCTGTTTGGGTCATGTAATTTGTCCCTAGAACTGGTCAAACAGACTTTGTCAGCAGAAGTAGCCAGATGCTCCTACCTCTGCTCTGCTTGCAGGTTACAAGGAGCATAAGGAAATGCTCCAGGCTAAAATCAGAAATAAGACAACAATAACAGTAGTCCCAGCACTTACCTTCCAGATGGCTTTTATGGGAACCAGTAGTTCATTAATGTGAATAGCACTCAATATCTTTCCTTCCTTCACCACTGCCTCTTCTGCCCTAGAGAACACAACTACTTTTTTATCTTCTAATGAAAGGGAATCACATCAGAAGCTCTTCTGAGATGAGAGATACCGTGGGTACACTGAAATACACACTGTGGTGTCACCAGAGCTATGGGCTTGTTTGGAAGAAGAATGTAGCTCAGGTCACTGAAATATCTGTTTCTTACTTATATTTTGTACATATTATTCACGTGCACAAATATCAAATATCTTGTGAGATATTGCAGCACTACTTCTAAGCCAGGGAAAAAGATCTATAAGAAATACTTTGTAGTTTATTCTCTGAGGTTTGGTCTGAATATTTTGTAATTGCTATAATTAAAATGTACAAATAATTTACAGATTACAACAGTAACTTGAACTAAGAGGTTGCCTTGCTCTTTTCAAGTTTCTCTTTTTCCTTGGTTATTCACATTTCTGGAACCTACAGATAGAAAATAAGATCTCTCTCAAAAAAAGAAAAACAACCAACCCCCCCCCCCAAAAAAAAAAAAAAAGCCCAGAATGCTGCCTCTTTTTTTCCAATTCCTCTTCTTCTGAAACAATGAACTGACTCTGCAATCAGTCAGAACCTAACAAAAGGTACGTTAACATAACAAAACCAATGTTTTGTGCTGTGCAATTTACTATGTAATCCCTTGAGTACCATCTAGACATATCTCAAATAGACTGACTTGCATTCCCACTCTTCCTGTATATCACATTTGCCCTAGAAATGCTGTTTTGAGATTTACTGTTATACCACTGATGATGAGAAATGCAATGTGAGCCTGACTTTTACAGAGTTAATATTGCTCATATATTTTTTTCCTCTCTCTACAAACCTTATTTCTTTAAGGGATCTGTTTGACTTTTCACACTCCTCAAAAAATGTTTGGCACTTTCCTGAATGATATAACCAGGGCTTCTGTCCCTGGTAATGGCAAAATAAAATTAAATAAAACAAAGCCTGGACTTCTGGCCATCCTCAATGAAAGCTTTCTCTGTACCATTTTCATGTGCCATTCATGGAAGGTAGTAGAGATGTGGTAGTCAGAAACCACAGCCTCCTTACCAATCCTTGACTGTCATTAAATTCCAAGGAAACATTTTTTCTTGACTTTTTGTGGACAAATAAGCTTCCAATCTCATCAAGATTCATTTGTCTTTGCCGAACTGGCCATAAGTAGCGGTGGATTTTCAGCCTGATCCAGGAGGTTACTGTCTCTTTGAAATACTTTCTGACAGACATGAATTCTAATCAGGCACAGATGATGGTTCATTCATTGAAGACTTGAACCAAAAAGTGAGAGGTGACAAAGCTCAGTCTTGATAATCTCCTTTCCTTACTTTGCTAAACTTAATTAGCAATTGCTAACACTGACCTTTCTTTCCTTGACATCAGGAACAAAAAGGTTCTACTGAATTCACCCCTTCCAGCCTGATGAGGAGGTCTATACTTCCACTAAAGTGTAGGATGCAAATAAGGACATGCATTCCCTTGCTAATGGTCAAACACAGGTGACTCCATTGATACCATGTGTGAGGTGGAGAAAAACCAGAAATCAAATGCTGAAGTAGAACCAAAGTGATCATTTGTGCAGATCCCTCCTCCACCTTAGAGAAAGGGGAAAAAAAACTTTACATATGAATAGAGAATGAAACTACATTTTGGACATTATGGGAATTTATTTTTTCAGGCACTTTTTCAAGCCTAAATGGAATGCACGCATTTTTACAAATGAACTAATACAAAATTTGACCCAGTCGTGTGATTCCAGAAGAGCAGTGTACACTAACATGTCACATATTGGTGATATAAGGTCCTACTGCCCTATAACCAGGAACTTCTGGTGATGGAAGAAAACTCTTTTGACATATGGTTTGCAAAATGTTATAATTGGAATTAGTCTAACTTTCTGAAAAAAAATATTTAGAACAGCATATAAAACCTGGTATACGGAGGTCCTCCTTTATTCGTAAGAGGTTTACTCTCAAATAAACATAAAGATACCTTATTACACTTGTCCTGGATGCCTGGCGGCCCCCTAAAAGACCACAGGACCTCATAATTAAGGAAGGAGCAAGGGGAGAGAGGGCTGAAACACTCTTTGAAAGACATTTGCATTCAAGAGGAGACAAAATGCCCCTCAAAGATGGAAATGAAGACACCGGAATAAGATCTCACTCTTTAAAATGGTCACCTGGAGAAACAGTATTTTTGCATGGGAATTGTATGTGAGTCCAGCACGGGTGCTCTCCCCCTGCTCCCCATTCCCAAAAGATAAAAAAGCAAACTGAATCAGAAGATAAAGCTATGTTCTGACTATGAGTGTTAGCAGGTTTGTTTTCCTCCTTTAAATGTGTCTTCAGCTTTATAAATAAGAACACTGAGATTCTGACTTCACATTGACAACAAACCTAAATAAAGATTTGTTGCAGGAAAAAACAGGAAAAAAAAAAAAAAAAGGAGGTTGGTGGTTTTTTTTTTTCATTCCAGTGATTAGAAAACATTTCCTGTTAAACTCCAGCTCCTTTGGTAGCTGTTGATGCCAGTATCCAGGAAGTCATCTTGTCAAGTACTACTTCTAACCCTTCTACCCAGGAACAATGGAGACAAAGCTCCCAATAGCTGCAGGAGTAACCCTTACAGATGCAACATATTTCTATCAGGTCCATACAGCTTTTGTGGGATTTAATTTATTTACAGCATAGATACTTATGTCTGAGCTCTTTATCTAACCTCCCTGTAAGGCTGAGACAGAGAGGAAAAAGACAGTTCCTAATTCGCTTAAACTCAAGGGGACATTTAAGCAGATCAAGATTTGCCCACTAAAAATGTCAATTTATGTCCAGTAAGTATAAAAAGAATTCAGGTTGAGTCCCTGGCAGACATCTAGACTTATGCGAAGATAATCTCATTTCAGCAGATGTTGCATAAAGTAATAGACGTCAAACATAGGAATAACCAGATCATGTCCCCCATATGCCTCCAAATATGTGTGTGTGACAAAACAGTGAAAATGTTATTCCACAGTTCCAGTATCTCTCCACGTTTATGCCAGAAAGCCTCCATCTGGTGATGCAGCCCTAAAATAGCTTACTGCTGCTGCAGAGGGGGAAGTCAACAGTTACTGGATGTTTGCTGGCTGCTATATTCTTTCTTTGTGGCAGCAAAACAAAGAGAGCAGAGATACCCAACAGGCCTTTTTGACTTGACTATGAAATGGTCCTATAAACTGGGCTTTAGCCAACTCTACCTCTTATGTCAGGTGTCCAGGAAAGTTATCAGTCAGGCCTGCAATTTGTTTTGTCTTAACTATACTAGCCCTCTCTAAGACAGGCAATTTCTTTCGTGACTTTCCTCAGCTACCTTTCTTGCCCTGCTAATGCATTTTTTTTCTCCATATAAATACATACATATATGTATATGACCATTCTCAGACATAGCAATCTGAGTATTATTAGTATGGAAATGATACCAAGAAGATATGAAAAAGCCCTTTCCTTTACCCTCTCCTTGCAATTATGGTTTAACTTATTCAATAAACAACAAAAGCATTCCTTCTACACATCATTACTGTTGAAAAGATTAAAATAGTCTGGCTATCAGAAAGAAAGGAAAAACTAACCCACACACAGAGGAACAACTTCTGCAGGCACCCATCCAGCCCGAATTCCAGAACATGGCCTCTCCTACTAAAAAATGTCTCAGGATGCTGCTTCCGTCAGAAGGATGTCTCAGGATGCTGCACCCTGGAGGTTCTGAAGAAAGAGAAGGGAAAGGCAAAAAGAGGTAATTAAAAAAAACCCCCGCCAAACAGTGTAGACTGCCTGAGGCCAGGAAAATCAAAAAGTCTCTAATCTGATCTCCAGAACAAGCAAAGAGGTCGAGAAAGGCCAATACTTTAGTGCCTGGGCTGTTTTTCACTTCAGCTGTCCCTGTATTATTGCTCATAAGAATGTGTTATGATTTGCAATGGGGAGTGCTAGTTTATTATCCCAAAGAATGTGTTGGACAGCTTCATTACACAGACAATAGATTCATTTAGCTGGTGCTGCTTTTTGTGAGGCAAGTTTTAAGAACAGTCTATTGCTTTGATGAAAATACATTTAGACTGTTTTCTCTAAACACAGTTTTATTTGATAGGTTCTATGTCCTAATTGTAACATTTCACTCTACATAAAATTAAACTCCAGGAAGAGCTATTATCCCTGGACTGTTCAGTGCTTGGTACAATGAGGTCACTTTCCTGATTGAGGCCTCACTTCTCTATTATGATGCAAATTTATTATGAATTTTAAGCTATTTAATAAGCAATATATGATTGTTTACATTGTGTCTTATGCACCTATACAGAGCACAATTGCAATAGTAGCTCTCATGTATAATGCTATACCAGAGGCACGCTATTTTTCTTGAGGCTGCTATGTTTTTGTAAGTACATCTACATTGCTAAAATAGTACATCTACTCATTTGCTAAAATACCCATAGGTATGTCATCCAAAGCTATGTTCTTGGCAATCTCATGTTACTACTGAAAGCTCCGAGTCTGTTCTGGCAGTTTTTGATTTTGCCCTGTGAGTTCCTCAACTTGCAGGGAGGTTGCTAACTAGCTGGCAAATTATCTCCAGCAACACCAACCAGAAAACCCAGGCTGCACACAAAGGACTCTTCAGGCCTGTGAATCTGACCTCCACTGGCCCAAGTCAAAGCCACACAGGCCCCAGTTGTTGGGAACTCTGCTGTGTCTCTCATTCTGCCTGTCTCTTTTTATCTTCTATTTTTTAAAAAGCAGCAAGATAGACAGCACAAAGAGATGGAAATTTTCTCCTGACCTCATTTGGATATCAAGGCCAGCCCTCATATCCTCAGGGAATAGACAAGTATGTGGGCTGAACATGCTGCTTGACACAATTTCTCTTCATGAAAACACTTTTCTTGACAAAAGTAAACAGTTCCAAGGAACTGTTTCTGCCTGCCATAATTCCATCACTTGACTGGTTGTATTAAGTACAGCGTTAAAAAAAATTGTCTCCCATTACTGCACACTACTTTGTTTTTATAACTTGTGTCTTTCTTATGCTATTGTTGCATTGTAGTCACAAAACCTTCAGTATTAGGAAATCCAACTATTAATGTGTTGGGCTAGGCTAGGATGAAAGAGATTTCATAAAGTGCTTGAATTAGTTTGTAGCTTCTTTTCACTCAGAGGTTTGAGGGCTTCTTTTTTCAGCATGTTGGTAACTTTTGACATCTTTTTCTGTATTTCGAATGGTTTTGGGAAATGAAGATGAGGCACAAAGCTGAAGTTGAAAGCCTGGTTTCTCAGCTTAACCATCATGACCAGATTTATTTCGTCTCTTGTGATTTCAGACTCTCTTATTATGGGTGAGGTTGTGCATGTCAGAAAGAATGTGATTTAAATTTTATATCCCAGGGTAAATAGGGATTTCTTTAGAGACAACAACTACACGATGCCATATTTCCATCACTCTGCAGGTTTAATGATGTCAGACTCATATGAGAAACACAAAAGAACTGGATCATTCAGAATCTAAGGTGATTGTTCATCACCAAAGTGGTAATAAACACCACTGATTATGATAAAAGAGGTTCAATATTTGTGCTTCCAGAGGAGGTAAAAATATTTTCCAATAAGCTGTTTCTGAGGGGATGGTGCATTTTCCCTGAATAATGCTTTGAATAATACTTCTATACAGTTGTTTGTATTAAAGTTGTTTAAATGTCTTATTTTATATTTCTATATGAAAATTTGTTAGCTTTTTAAATACAGTTTACACTCTGAATTTCCTGGGTCTGAGGAGAACTACAACAATGGTACAATGATTTATTTCTCAGCTTTTGGGTACCAGCACACACATTCAGTTCTAAATGAAATGTTCTTCATTTACTTTTTTAAATTTAGAATTTTTTGTCTTAAATATGACAGTCAGTATTTCTAAGAATTTGCCAATACTTACATTAATTTCTGAATCTTATTTTAAACTCTCTTCTAAGAGTCAAAGCCTCTGGGTAGGGCAAAGCAATAGTACAAGGCAGACAGTGAAGGTGACTTCTCAGCAGTATCCCATCATATAGGGAGCACAACCAGACAGTGGTGGAGCTGCTGTGTAATTTGCAGTTGCTTTATTGTTTGAGTAGTGTACGTGGTGGGATGTGATAACACAGTCATTTCAGGAGTAGCTGCAGGGGTATAACAAGTGACCTCATCTGTGCTCCTTAGCCTCTCAACATGAAGTTCCCTTCTCCTTCACAAAGAAGGCCTGCAAATATCTGTAATTCAATTCACTCCAAAGTCACCTGGGTTATGGCTTGCCCTTTCTAGTAATCTACCTGCTATTACTCTGAAATGGAATAGGAGTTGTTGCATGATCCTTCACAGCATCTCATAATCTCCAGCTTGGTAATGTCTTAAACCGTTCTGTCTAGACCCAAAAGAACTCCATTAGGTGAGACTGCACTATATAAAGGAGGTCAAAAGAGCCCATATCCCAGAGAACTCTGTGTTTTAAAAGCTTCTTTGTTCCTGTGGTAGCTTTGACAGTTATACCTTATGCAACCAAATACCAGTTATATGAAAATTTGTGATAATGTTGCAAAAGCTGCCAGAGCTCTGAGATGAGCTTTTATACCAGCAACAATAAGCAACACTTTTTTTCTGTTAGGGGAAAAAAAGGAACAACTCATCATGGGCAACTTTGGAAAGAACAAGCCTCCTCTGTGCCTCACTTGAAGCATTTAAAGGTGCTTATGAGCTCTCTCTGGCCTGGCCTAGGAAACACGTGCATCAAAGTAGTTAATGCTCCTCTGCCACTTTTTTCTTAGTGCCTTCCAGGGAGCCTACTCAGAATCTTCTCTAGAAGACAGAGGGGAGACATGAGTACAGGTGTATTCACATGGTCTGAAAGGTCACCATATAACAGAGTAATGCCCTCTAGAGGGATGATGAACTTCTGTTATAGAGAAATTTATCAACATATCAGCAAATTATTCACTACTAAATACTTTGCTGTAGTCTTGCCTTCAGTCCCTGCAAGAGCTGAAAACGAGGCAGAACACATCTGAAGATAGTAAGTCATCGGCATGCCTAACACCTGGAATCAGTGCCTATCACCTGGAAAATTTTCTGTTTAATTCTAGAGACTTTGAGTAAAAGCTTTTAAGCTGCTGCCCAAATCTAATAATTTCTCAGTCCCCAGCAGCAACACTTACCTTCAGGAAAAAAACACTGCTGTGCTTTGCAATGAAGAATGAGACATACCAATAATCACAATATAAAATATAGCTTCCCTTAGAAGGCCAGATTGCTTAGACTTGGCATCCCCAAGTGTTAATGTAGCACTACTACAGAACAAAGTTTTTATACATGCAGTTACTGGCAGAAGAAAATAGCTGGAAAATATGCCTTCTTTGTCTCTATGGCCCTTACATGGACAAAAGCTCCTGAGAGTGAGACAAACAAAAATCCCAGCTATACCCAAGATCTTATGAAATAGGTGCTGGTACCCAAAGAGCAATACATGGCTTTAAAGTCCATTGCTGCTGCTGTGACTGACCAGCAGTCCTGGGTCACATAGTGCTGGCTTGCAGTTGCTTCAGGACAGTGACTGGAACTCCTGCGTCTTAATGAAGATGGCTGTGGTTCTCAGTTACTTGATGTCTCTCCCATCCTCTGTGTAACACTCTGGACCGTTGTACCCCATCTTTCTCACCAGCTTCCTCCAAGCCCCTGTATCCCCAGCCCAGCAAGCTGCACCTCCATGAATGCAAGCATTCCCTCATCCTGCTTTCTGTCCCCAGATTCCTCCCCATGAGTGTCCAGCAACAATGAACCTGGCTCTCTCCACCTATTTCCTCTTGCCATTGGCCCTACATAAGCATTTTGCTTCTTGGGAGTTGGGACCTTTCAGGGTGGAAACAAGAGTGAGTAAAGAGAAAGGCAAGTTGGAAGTTTCCTGGAGCTTCTCATCTTCCTGCTCTCCAATGCCCAGGCTGCATCTTGAGCTACTCTTTACATCTCATGTGCCTACTTGCTGACTTTACCATATCGATCCAGTCATCCAGCCCCTAATCAAACTCTTCCAAGGTAAACTCTGTCAGGAGGCTGTCTCCCTCCAGATTCCCCTCTGCCAATGTCTGTAAGATAGATTTTCCCTGCCTTTCTGCTGTCCCACTCCTCTGATGTGCACCTGGTTGAACGCTGGGCCCTGCTACAAACTTGAGGTGATGAGGAAAAATATTAAAGAAGCATTAAAATAGTAGAGTTTTTAACTCCTTCTTAAAACAATTTGACATGGAAAGGCCTCCTATTATTTAACTGTCTCACAAGGTAAATTCTGCAGAAATCCACTCAAGCTGCATCCCAGCAAAACAACCCAGAGCAGTGCGGCACAGGCTGTTCTGGGGAGTGTTGCTGCATGCCCACAGCTATCTGTGGATTTGTCTGCAGCTGCCCACTCCAGCAGACTCTGGTTTTGTTTACCTCAGGGCAGGATGACTGGACAGACTGTTGGACTGAAGATGTGTGACTGAGATATGAATTAGTTTATGTAGTATATCCTAACCACTCTTCTTCAAGGAGCAGACACTGTGAATAACAGCAAGATAACACTCTGGTGTGAAAATATACTTGTAGTCATCGTCTTTTATAGAAGAGGAAGTTTCCTTAACCAGGCAGGCTTAGAAATGGCAAATGCAATAAGGCAGTTCTCTTTCACCCTTCCAAAAGTAAGAAAGAAAGAAAGAGTTGTGATTGTGTATCCTTCCTTTCTAATTTAAGCTAATTTTGTGAAATTACCATAATGACTTGGGTGTGCTGGGCTGTGTCTGCTAATTGTTTTCAATTCTACTGCCTTTAAGTAACTGTGCATCAGTCTGTGGCTCAGCAGTGTGTACCTTTATTGGGAGGCTCACTAAATCTGCAGTGCAATTTGTACCCACATCAAATCTATTCACAATGTTCTCTGTGTTTCTCAGTGCTGCTAGTTTCATCTTTAGTTAATATTGGTGCAGTAGAGATTGCTGCAGTTCAAAGTCTTATGCACTTTTTCTCATCTGTCAGTCAACCTGTCACTCATTTTTTAGGCAGAACAGTAGCTAAGGTTAGAATCAAACTACTTGTAATGTTTACTGACAGAGCCAGGTTGGATCCTATCTCTTTTTGGAAGTGGAAGTATAAAGGCTATATAGTGAAACACTACAGACAGAAGACTTCTTTTGCCTTTTTAGTCCTAGTTGTGTGATTTCTTCTCTCTTTCCAGGAGATTTATAACCTAAGTAAATATCATAGAATCTCAGCTCTGTGGCATGGGATCATCTTCTGCTACACCAGCTGAGACCTCACTGAAGCTATTCATTCTCATTTGTGGTTTTGTAGGGAGATATCACTCTCAGAGAGTCAGAAATCCTCATCTTTGTGAATAATACCACCTCAAATAACTCACATTTGATTTTCCCACTGTTGGTTTGCTGTGGGTCTTTAGCTCAACTTCTGCCTGTGCTTGTACTTCATTGGCAGTTCACTAGTTTGTCTGCACCAGTACAGAGCTGTGTTTTAGAGTCAGGCCAGGCTGAAGAGCTTTGAGTAATCATTTCACAGCACTGTTAAATAATTTCAAATCACATCAAATTATGAAAAATAATTTCAAATAATGTCAGACTTTTTGTTGTTCACTTTCTGCAAGTAGTCTACCTGCTTTCTGTAGGAATATTTCTAATCTCAATGCATTTTATGCATTTCACTTCATTTTCAGTAGGGACAAAAAAAAGTTATATTTTTTCTATGAGATACTTAACATAGTGACTGATGTAAAATAAAATTCTTGTAAAGGATTTGTTTCCAGGTGCTGTTTGAGTTAGTAGATGACTGTTGATACTTGATAGGAGAAGTTATAGTTTAAACCAGCCTATTAATTTCTGCAGTAATTATATCTTAACTTGTCTTCACCTGAACTTCGATCTCATACTACTTCCCACAGTCCAGATAAGAAGGTTGTTTGGGTTTTGATTTCTTCTCTTTCCTCTTGAAAAGAAGACCTTATATTCTCCTTCTAGAGAATGTTTGAGATCATGCAGTAGGTCAACAGAAAAGTTAGAGGTTATTCTTCTTGATTTCTTATGGAATATCCACTAGATTTGTTCAAAGCGTCCCAAAACAGGCAACTCCTCCTTTAGAGAGATCTTAATGTAATCTGCTAGCATTTACAAAAGTTTCCTGTCAGCCTACACTGTGAAGATGGTGAATGCTGAATTCTTCAAAGGCAAGTTTTATAACCTAAATTAACACGTATACAGACTACACATCCAGGTGCACCTAGCAGGATGCGGTGCATTTTCATTATCTGCTGTGACAATAAGTAAGGGTTGTAATTCAGTTGCCTAGACATGTGTGTCTGTTGCCATTTGAAGGTCCATAGAATGCCTCACTTGGCCTCCAGTGACCTCTCTATAAGGGTATAGGTTTGTTTTTGCTCCCATGCAATATCTGTCACCCTTGGGAGGATGTCTCCAGTACCCTAGAGCATCGAGAACATATGTCTAGTCCCAGTGTCCAGATTTGCAATAAGCTTTCTGGGAAGCAGATGAGGAACTGACAAAAAAAAATTCCATGCTTTCCAAGGTCATACAGGAAGCTGTATATGCTAGAGAATTATCAAGTCATCAGTTGGTGGTAGATGGCCTCCCTGATTCTTGAAACTACAGTGACTGCTGTTTTATGAAGTGCTCACAGTCACTGTGCTTGCTTCCTGCTCTCTCCCCTTATATTTGCTTCCCTGGCACTCTTTCCTGAAGACTGCTGACTCCAAAACAGCAAAAGTCTTATGCAGAGGAAAAACGTGGTTATTTCAGGTAAACTGTGTCTGTACTGGAGGTAACGACTCCACTTGATAGTTTTGCCAGATTGAGACCAAAATACTGAACTCCTTTGAGTGTGCCACTGTCCTTGTGCAATCCATGTGGTTGCTGATCAAATTAAGGGTCTATTGCAATTGCATTCAAGAATCAAACCTCTGATTTTGCATAAGGAAAGGTGGGAGCTGAACAAATATATATTACTCAATGAGGAGTCAGGAATTTGCCTTGGTACTAATTGTTCAGTTTTAAGTACATCCTTGAGAATTCTGACTTTCAGTTCCAGGTTACGAACTTCCAATAAGTGTAACTCTTGCCCATCAACATCACAGAGCCAGGAGAAATCCTGTTTTCCCTTCTATCCCATTGTTCAGCAAAGGGCTTCTCATAACTGCCCAAAATAAATATGACTTTATAACATAAGTCCTTCACTACAACTTGCCATCCATCTCTCTTTCTGGATTATTTAATTATTTCTTTTTCTGCATTCCTTTTCCTTCCAGCATACTGATTTAACTGATGGTATCTAGGGTCACAAATTCATGTAAAAAGGAAAACACTTCAGGTTCTCTTCTTATTTTATTTAAGTGAGTGAGAAAATGCCCAGTTATCAAATTTAAAACAATTACCAGAAATTAAAACCCTCACTAAGCCAAACAAAAAAACATCCAGTCACTGCTAACCATCTCTTGCTGGCAGCATCATTATAAATCTTTGACCATACTGGCAGAGGAAAGCAAGTGTTACAAACTACCATCAAGGAAACAGAACAGGAAAAATACAGTCCTGGAGGTCAAACCTAGACTGTTCAAGAAGGCTGTCAGAGGCAAGCTGCAGTAGCTAGTCTCTTTGCTGCAGTGTGTGCACTGCAAGAGAGCACAGAGCTTGACTTCAATTCTGTTTCAAAACCAAAAAATATTATTATTATTTCTCTGGAGATTTCCACCCCCGCCCCCAGGAAGCTTCACAGTGTATTTCATTTCGATATGTAACTTTGTGCGATCAAAATTTTAAAATTACCATGGAACAGAAATATGGAAATTTTTTTTACTGTTTGCAAATAATGAAACATAATGGTGTTCATTGCTGTTTTATTCTGAGACACAAAACTGTCCTAAGCTTCAGGAATGAGAAGGTTGCATATAGGACATCAATGTATTTTGATAACCCACTTTACAGCAGCAAAGAGAGATAAACTGCTGCATTATCCTGGATAATTCTAATAAAAAAAGCAAAAAAGAGCAACAATTTCAAAGGCCAGAGCAACTTTACCCTCTTCAGCACATGAGATATTCTCCCTTTAGTAAGATTTCTACCATGATTTCTGAAATATTGCTAGATTTTCCCCATTGGGACAGTAAAAAAAACTGGATTAGCATCTGGGCTGTGGTCTAGATTACTACATTAAGGAAATTACAATTCAAAGTATTTACTGCTACACCAAAACTTTTTTTTTTCTCTTTTTGGTTGGCTTGTTTCTGGAAAGATAACTTGGAAAAAACAGATGCGATATATTATTGAATGTAAAACTTAATTTAACTTCACTCTAATCCTAGTTAGAGCAGCTCTCAGACTGAACATCCAATGGGAACAATAAGAAGCTATATGGCAATGCATATTCCTCAGCCTATAGAG